>NW_010972776.1:9473075-9609940 GCF_000737465.1 Haliaeetus leucocephalus
GTGGACTTCAACATCAAGGGGGACGACCTGATCGTCTTCCTGCACATCCAGAAGACGGGCGGCACCACCTTCGGCCGGCACCTGGTCCGCAACATCCAGCTGGAGCAGCCCTGCGAGTGCCGCGCCGGGCAGAAGAAGTGCACCTGCCACCGGCCCGGCAAGCGGGAGACCTGGCTCTTCTCCCGCTTCTCCACCGGCTGGAGCTGCGGGCTGCACGCCGACTGGACCGAGCTCACCAACTGCGTCCCCTCCGTGGTGGACAGCAAGAAGGAGGTGCGGCTCCGGCCCTCCAGGTGAGGCCGTGCGGGGGCCCCGGGCCTTCCCCCGGACCCGCTTCCCCTCCACCGGGGTGGGGGACGGACCCGCTGGGCGCCGTCGTGGCGGGGACGTCCCTCGCGGGGAGGTGGCGGGGGGGGGGTACCCCGCACCCCGGCACGGAGCGGGGGGCAGCGAGGGCTCCGGCAGGCGAACCGGCCCGGGGCTGCCGCGGTGGGTGCGGCGAGCCTTGGGCTCCGCCGAGCAGACAAAACCCTGACCCCCCGCTGTGCTGCCAGTGAGGTGTTTTAAATGCCGTCCCGCGGGCTGTCGCGATCCTCAGTGCCGGTGGGGAGAACCCGGGAGCTGACAGAGCCCGGTCCTCAGCGGCCGTCAGCATCCCCGCACGGTGACACGCCGACAGGCCCGGCAGCCCCACGGCCCGGGGAGCGCCCGGTGCGGCTCTTCCACGGCTGACGCAAAGACGCGAGGGTCCTCCGGCTGCCTCCAGGCTTGCCCCAGAGCTTTTCCCATCTCTGGCAAATCGCCTCGTCGTACTGAGCTCCCCGGGTGCGCGCGCTGGGGCTCCCGTTGGCTTCGAGAGTGCTCCTTGAGCCGCTCTGTCTTGGTACCTCTGAAGTTTAGCTTATGCGGATGGCGGCCTTGCAAAGTAAAGGTTACTCTTATGGCTGAATTACCTCCAAATATTTGCATTGTCCTTTAGCCCTAACCTTGATTCTTCTGTGTTTACGTTTTGAATTTTAGCGACGCTGCTTTCTTCATCCCTGCGCCTTTGAAGTTGCTCACCTCACCCCACCGTAGCTAGGTGGTTGCCTAAATGCTGCCCTTGCCTTTCAAAAGCCCAGCTGGCGGCTGCTCCTGAGCAGCGAGGACCTGCTTCCTCTGCTCCTGGAGCTGTTTGCTTACAGCCTACCTTCAGTTGTAACAGGCTGAGTAGCTTGTCCGTGGCCGCGCACGCAGCTGTACCGTGGAGCAGAACAGCTCAGGGTTTTAGCGTCTTTTCACATTGCTTCACTGGGAAATAAGAAGCTAGGGTATCACTCCTATTGCACTGCTAGACTTACGGCAGGTCCCCTTACAATGAGGGTACTGTTATATATCATGCTAACTGAAGTCAGGTCTAAGCACAGATTCACTTGAAATAGAAAGCAATTTCTTTCTAGAATTCCTTTTATATAGTGTGACACTACACTGCCATCTAGTAGAAAAATGGTTAGCGTCATTATCTTCCTGTACCCAAGAAGCAGCTCTTTATGAGTCTTGGCTATTGTGATTCCTGCTCTTTTGTTTTCCCTACCGCTTTAAAATTTAATTGTCTCATTTTTGTGACATCCCATTTGCAAACATCAGGAACCAATTCCTTGCCCTCTGGGTCAATTAGCTTCCCGGTTTCAGGATGCTGAGCCTTGCAGGCTACGTAGTTTATTTTACCTGTCCTATAAATATGTTGTTTGTCAGCAGAAATGGAATTGCATAACGTGCGCTGTCTTTTGCTGAACAGCTTCCCGTGATCTTCCTTTCTCTTCCCCCGGAGATGGGTCTGGCCTGCAGAGTTGTAGCTGTGGGGCACAGATTCCCTTCCTTCCCCAGAGACAGGACTGTCTGTGCTCAGGGTTAGTCATGTCCCCCAGAAAATGGGGATAGTCCTCGTCCTGAGCCCACCACCTTAGGCAGAAGGGAATGCCAGGTTTCAAGAGCTGAGTTTTTGTCTGTAGCTTTTGGCTTGTTTTTTTTTTTTTTTTTTTCCTGTTGGATTACCAAACATGCTTTTCTGCATCAAAACAGAAGCGTTTCGTGTACCTGCCCAAGAGTTCAGAGCAATGGTTTCTCATCCAGGAAACCATGTACGTCGTCATAGCTGACTTCTGAGAGGTCGCTAGGACTTGGGACTTGGGATTGAAGCCAGGAGAGAGGGAGGAAAATGAAGCTGTGATGACTTTGTGTTAGGTTGAGGTCTACTGTCTCAAAGGCTTCAAAATGATGTTATATTTTTAATAACCTCATTACGCAGCTTGCTTAATAGCTGCAGTTGTTCTCCCAAATAATGTCTTGACAACTTCTAAATGTTTAAAAATACAGGAAGAGAAGAAATTCTTAAGTGAACAATAGTCCCTTCAAGTCTTTGTGCCCGCTGTAATACCCTGTCTTTAATTTTATTTTGCGTTCTCGATTTAGCAACATTCAGCTGACAACTAGTTAATTAGCACCTATTCCTAATGCCAGTAACAGACGCTAATCTAAGTGTTTTCTGGACAGATAATAGCTTCTTTCAGAGCAGCAGTAGGTGTGGGATGAGGTGTCTGAGCAGAGGAGCCTCGCTGGCTCTGCGCGGGGCCAGCCTGGCTGTTCCTGTGCTGGGGTTTTTGGGGGGAGGCCGGACTGTCCCGGGTGGCGTGTGCTGGGTTAGCACCGGTGGGGAGGGAAGGAAGGGCACAGCCCTGGTGTGCGGATCCTGAGAGAGGGCGCAGAGACTTGGGGGAGCGCAAAGCCCATTTGAGGAGCATCGTCAGGGCAGGGAGCAGGATTTGGTCAGGAGCAGAGGACAGTTTCCTCAAGTGAGGCTTGGCTCGACCAGGGTGGGAATTCCTCCATTTATAATCAAGGTGATTAAAAAGTGAAGACCTGCTGTAAGAGTGATCTGAACTGCTTGGCAGCTGCATAATGCAATCTGTAGTTGCTGTCTTTGGGCTGTGTAGCCTTGTCTGGGAGCAGCCAAATGAGTGGTCCTTGTTCCAGCAAACTTTTTAACTTGCACCTGTGTGTGATTACTTTGCACAGAGGTTTGCCTTGAGGGGCATGGAGAGGCTGCTTGTCAGCTTGCTGATTAGCTGGGCTGTTCTGTAGGGGCCTTTTCTTTTGTTTGGAAGTTGAGCCTTTGTTAGTCTGGAGGATGCTCTGTGCTGGATCTCTTACTGCTCAGCACTAGGTACAGAGTATCTCCGTGGTATGATCTGATGGGATCAGCCTGGATGGTGTGTGTGTGGAGAACGTAGTTGCCTGCAGTATTCATCCTCCAGCCTCTGCCCTTAATCTCATCACCAGTCTGCCTGTGTTTTCTTTGGGAATTGCAGGCTTGGAGGGCGGATCCTGCACTGGAGCAGCAGAAATACTCAGGATGGCTGTTGTGATTTTTTTTTTTTATTTTATTTTTTATTGTTCTTTAACACAATGGTGCTTTCCTGTCTATGAGCATGTAGGTTCCCCAAACTTGAGTTGCTTTGTAGTGGTAGCCCGTGCTCCTTATGTGAAGTAAGTAGCTAAATGGATCTCCCTCTCCTCCTTTGGTCCTTCCTTGCCCTAGAGGAACACGAATCTCTGGGTGTGGGGAGACGGTTTTGGTTTTTTTCCTCCCTGGGTCCCATTGGGGTACATGTTCTGTACACCCCCTTTCCTGCTTGTCTCCTGTTCCACCAGTGCCACTCACCACTGCGGCATCTGGAAATCTCAGGAGAAGGAAAGGGGAAGGTGCAGGCACAGCTGATGCTTTGAGTGCTCTGGATTTGCTGCTTGGGAGGTTGGCGGAATGGGCTGATGGTGGTGGCAGAAAGAAGGGGATTGTCTCAGCCACTTGGCATCTGTGGTGAGAAAGGAGAAATGTGCCTTTTCCTAGTCATGAGTGACTGACTTGGGTCACTTGATTGATTGTGGAAGCCTCAAAGCTTTTGGCACGCTGAACGGAGGCAGCATCCAAAGTAACTGTGTGTGAGAGCATCACAGAACTGAGATTTTGCTCGGCTCTGGCTAATTATTATGGGAAGTATCTACTGAACTTGTCTATAGCAATAAATCCAATGCTACCATTGCAAGAAACAAAAGGCCTTGGGGTTAGACTGGAAAATACAGTGAGACATGGGAGCAAATACAGATACCCACATTCTTAAGTGGTGGTGTGGTTTCGTACCCTCATCGGGTGAGAGACCTGGCCGTGGGTAGAGGTCGGGCTGTATTTGGTGTCCCTCCTGGCTAGCGTTAAAGGAAGGAGGCACTCTCCATTGAGAGAGGGAGCTCGCAGAACTGCCTCTGGAGCCAGAAGGTCTGAGATTGGAAGAAATGTTACACTGCTGGTACAAGCCTGTTGGACCAGGACCAGGGATGGTGCCTACTGGCTTTTGGGAGGGCTGGTGCTGGCACCATGTTGTTGTGATGTGGGACAGAAGCCCTTGGCAACGCGTGGGTGTTCTTGTCTTGTCCCTACGTGTTAGTTAAACTCTTCCAAGTTGTCTTACGAAAATCTAAAGAAAAGATGCATTAAAACATTTCCCAGCAAACTGGAAGTGTTTAATGTGTGTGGCTCTCTTGGCTGAACGGATTAATCCCCATGCTCTTGGAAACGTGGTGGGATTTGCATCTGCGAATCTCATCCGCTCTGTGGTCTGCCGCGGCGTGCCCGACTCCTCGCGAGCCGGACTGCCGGCAGAGCCCTGGGAAGAAGGCGGCTTTGCCGCAGCAAGCGTTGCCATCGGTCCTGGCATGAGCTCAGATCCTCCTGGAGCAGGCTGGGCCCTGCGCGTGGGTTTTCCCAGTAAGCTGCTTCTGTGTGGAGCGGGTGGGGGGAGAAATCATGTAATGCTGCCAGGGAGAGAAAAATTACTTGGGGGGGTTTGCTTCTTAGGGAGAAGCCTACTCAGCTGCTATTGAAACAGCAAAGGTGATACATAGCTGTGCAAGGGGACGAGCTCCGTTGTTTCACCGGTAGTGGTGGAACTTGGGGAATAGTTAAGCCCTGTAAATTGGCCCTAAACCCCTTGTAGGCAGGAGAGATGTTGTGGGGTCCCACTGTGCCCCGAGGCTTGGGGTGGATGATAAAGGCTTCGGCGGGAGGTGGACAATTTAAAACCTCTGGGTGCTGGTGGAGCAGATGCCATTTCCAAGGATGGAGGCCCCCAGCACTGCCGCTTTGGGGGCAAAGCCTGGCCTGGGGGGGCCTGCTTGGGGAGAGAAGGGGACCGGCATGGCTGAGCTGGAGGCTGTGAGCGAGCAGATGGGGTGACCTGCTGTAACTTGGGTCCCGGCCAGAGCACCGGGAGGGTGCCTGCCTGCCCTTGAAATACGCATCACTGAAACTCCCCGGGAAAAACTCTGCAACAATTATAAAGCACCCCCCCCAAAAAAAAAACCAAACCACAACCCAAAAAAACCCCCAGAGCATTTGCAGAGATGCCACCAGGCCGGAGCGACTCCGTGCCGCTTCATTTATCAGCGGGATTTCCTAATGACCCTGCTCATTGCGGTGTGGTGGCTGCTGTGGCTGCGGGATGAGATGGGTGGTGAATATTGCCTCGCCACCTGCGAGCGTGTGTGTCTGCGGCAGCTGAATTTCCCTGCTTGGTACCTGGTGGGCCGGAGCTGGGTCTGGTGTTGGGGCGTTGGAAGCAGTGGGCCAGCCCGCAGAGCAAAAAAGGGGCTTTGAGGGGAAGGGCAGGGGATTATTTTCCGAAGGACCAGTGGTTCCTTCACCTAATCCCATTACAGGGCCTGACCTTGAAAGTCTTGGTTATAAACTTAAGTTGTGGGTTTTTAAGTTTGGACTATAGGACTTGTAAAGGTCTTTAAATTGATATTGCTTGTGTTGCAGATAAAGTGTTGGACTTCTTAAAGGACATCTTAAAGGGATTAAAAAATCATTTTCCCTATTAGGTCTCTTCAGTTCTTCTCTAAATCTTTAATAAAGTGCAAATTGACTTTTAGTTATTTAAAAGTATATATTTCCTACTGCCTTTTATTTTAAATTGGAGAATTTTTTTTGTGGGTAGAGAGAGGATGTTAATTGTTGTAAAAATAAATCCCAGTGATTGCAGTAGAGCAAGGAACGAGGCACAGGTGTTACTTTTTGCACTGTTTATTCTGTTTGTTATCCGAGTTGGTCCTTCCTAAAGAAGAGGGGGGGGAATATGAACACTGTGGCATGGTGCTGTTGTACTAAGACATGATTACTTTTTCTTGAGAAGGTGCCTTTCTGCTAATTTTTTCTGGGAATTTATAAATATTAAAATGAAACTATAAATACATGTTTCAACTGTATTAAAATAGACACAGATGGTGCCTTGTGATCCCTCTTCATAACTTTATAACCTTTAATAAAGGTTATCAAAGGCGCTTGGAAGTCAGGCATCACCCATAGGTTATTTATTTTTATTAAAAGAGATTTTTAAGTTTAACAAGTTGCGCATCAGTTCCAAGGTGTATTAACTGAGATTAATTTGTCCCTCATTTATTTAATCTGAATTGTCAGGAATCATGTTCTCTACTGATGTAAATGTCGGCAAAAAGGACTTATTAGTAGATTTGATTGCTTTTTAAATTTAACTAGCAGAGATGCACTGGCATGCCTAAGAGAATTGGTCTGTTTCTTGTGAACAGTTCGGTGCCTAATGAATCACTTCAATGTACTTTTCTGAAGGAAAGCAGAGCAATTTAAATGTGCAATGCATTGATTTACCTCAAATGGATTAGGCCTCTGTGTGCAATCCTTTGCATTAATTTACTTTCTCCACAACTGTAATAATAAAAGGAGTGTTTCTGTACGGCATCAGCCCAAATTAGGTCACGTAACTTCCTAGAAAGCAAAATAATTAATATGTGGCTGAAAATGGGATGCAAGAATGGATCTTTCTGAGAGGACGTGGGTCTTGGGAAGTGCCTCTGGGTTCAGGACGCCTCTGGGAGCTGTGCCGGGTACAGGACCACGGGGCTGGATGGAGCCCACTGTGGCCAGGACCTGGTGGGGGCTTTTTGCGTGCCCCATCTGCCCTGGTGAGCACTGACTGAGTGTAAGGAGGAGAGAATTGTGCCTAAAGTAGTGGTGATTTCTTGACTTTATTATGGGGTGGGATAAAAAAAAAAGTGTTTGTAATTTGGTGGAACTTTAAGAGATTTCTTTGATGTGGTCAGGCTTGTTTTTTAAACTGAGGAAACAGTACAAAAATCTAACTCCAGCAGATTCGAACATATTTTATTGCCGTAGTAACTTTTCGGTCCCCTCTTCCCCTCCCCATAACATCCCATCTGCTGTGCAGTCACAGCGTTGGGCTACAGCAGCCAGGATGCAAAACTGGGGGTAATTCCGTATTTAACCACTTAGCTGCAGAAATGGCGTCCGGGCTTTGTTTCGCTCTGCGGGGATTTCTGCGGCCGAGCAGCCCTCGCAACTCTCAGCCCTTTTTGGAATTATCCTTGTAGGCTTCTTACATACTTGCGAGGATTAATCTCCCCTCCCCTTCTCGATCGGCTAATTGCCATTGCTGGGCAGCTGCCTGCCCAGATGTAAACCCGCAGGGAAGCGAAGCGATGGAGCATCCCCAGCCGCTGCCTGCCTTCCTCTCTCCGGAGCCCGGTTCCCTGCTCCCAGCGTGGGGCTGGGATGCTCGCCCGAGCAGCGCCTGTCGGAGTTTGCGGCATCTTGGATGGAAGCAAAGCCAACCAGGACAGGAGATGCGGGACGGTGGTTTTGTGTGGGAGGACGAAGGCAGTGTGGTGACCAGAGTGGGGAGGCAGTGCCGCTCCTGCCTTCCTCCTCCTCCTCCTCCTCTTCCTTGGCAGCTGGCACCGGAGAGCAAGCGTGGATTATTGTTTGTGATTGATTTGCTGATGCTGGCAATTGTACAGTGTGTTCTGGGACTAATAGGGTAGCACCGAATTATTCAGGCGTTAGTGAAATGAATCACATTTGTGATGAGTAATAAGTAGCAGACTTTGGTATTTATGAATAATTAACACAGTAAAGTTTTTCTTAAACAGACATGAAGAAATGATTTAATTTCTACTGTGAACACTCTGTAAAATTAATGAAAGATAATTGCATTTGCTAATGTGAGACTAAGAAGCCAAAGCAATCTATTTTTTTGTGTTTAAGTTCATACTGCTGATGTAAACAGTGAATGTATAATTCCTTCAGTATGTTTTCACTGGGTGGGACCTGTGTTTAACATCCAGTGGGGTGTTTTTCGTTGGAATAAAAAGTCTATTGGTAAACAAATCACAGTTGCCCTTTCCATCCACTCGTGTATCTCTGGGTGGGTAGCATATATAAGTATATAACAAGATAATGGTTTTGGATGAGTGGCTATTAGGACCAGCTTTTTTTTTCCTCTTCCCTGACTCTGGTCTACTTCCTCAGCTGTTCATGCCTTTAAAGACAGAATCCTTTTAAGATATTGCTTATATACAGCTTTGAGTGAAATCTCCACTTACTTAGTCTTAAAAAAAAAATCGTTAGTCTTTAGAGAACTGGAAGTCATAAGATCCATTAGGGGTGAGACTCAAATCATGTTACTTCTTGGTTCTCAGCTGCTTATCCAACTCTGAGGGAGCCAAACTTTTGATGTGATACAACTAAATATATGCAGCTATGAGGGAGATAATCTTGCAGCATTAAACGATTTTGCACATCTCCATAAAAGCATGAAGAAGACTATGCCTTTCATGAGATCCTTGTAGCAAATGCTCCTAATTTCCCGTAATCAAAAGGACTGTGAAGTTTTGATGCTCTTAGAGGGCCAAGTAGCTGGAAGATCAATTCTTTCTTTACTCCATTTTGTGTTGGGTAAATTAAAACATTGCAAGGCTCCCAGCAGTGGGAATCTGCTCATTCAGACTGCTGTTTGAACTGTGGGATCCTTCAGCAAATGCCCAAATCAAGTGAGTAAAGCACTCTCTGTGACTGATTATTCTCTCCAAGCTTCCTTGTGTTCAGAGTAAAGCAACTGTTTTAACCTCCCTATTAAGAAAAACAGTGTTTCCTTGGTCAAAGCCAGAGAAGCTGCTTTTGAGAGTTGCTTTTTCAGGGTAACTGAGGGGAGAGCATTTCCTTTTGCCTGTGGGAAACTACTCCCTGGAGCAATCCCAAGCCATTCTGAGGTTGTTGTTTTGTTGTTTTTTTTTCTCTTGCGGGTTCAGAGAAAGTTATTGGGAACATGCTTGTGTCCTGCTTGAGCAAAATCTACCAGCTACTAACTTTTTCCCTTTTTTGGCAGTAGCTAACTCATCTTGATAGGGAAGATGCTGCGGGAGTCATCCTCCCATGGTACTCTTTGCCCGTGGAGGACTTTAATGGGGCTGGATGTGGGTGGAGGCATCGGTCCGTGCGAAGCTCCCAGAAAAGCGGCAGGCTTCGTTCCTCCTGGAACTGATGTCACCAGCTGTAGATGGGGAGGAAGATGGCTGCGTGGCTTCTGCCTTTCACAGAGCTGTTTGTTTTTCTGGGGGGGGCTTGAATCTAATCAGTACAGTGGTAGCACGGAGAAGTGAGACAAAAGTGCTCAAGGAAATGTCAGACGCAACAGGATGCGTCTGCCTGATGATAGCTGAGTGACTTGCAAAACCATAAATGGCATAAATTAGGCTTTAACTCCTTCAGTTGTTGTGTGCTGCAAGTCAGTCACTGGTAAGAGAAAAAGCTTTTGTGTTGGCATGGTCTCCCCATTACACTTTCTTTTTTCCTAACTGTGCATCTTTAACTGAAACTTCAGTAGGTTGGTTTTGGATTATGGTAATTTCCAATAACTTCAGATGATAAAATGTGGAGTAGAGTTTTAACTTTCTAATAAAGCTGACTTAAAGCTCAGTTGTTTGGCTTTCTGGTGGCAGGTTGCTGCTGGGGTCTGTCTTCTTGGCTCTGGTCTGCGTGGGCGAAAAGTGGTGGCTAAACATACGAGTGGGATGTGAGAAGCTAGGACTTTACACCTCCATCACCATGCCTGTCCTCTTCTTCTTGGCCTCTGCCTTGTCTATGTAACGCAGCTCTTTGCGTCAGGATCTCTTTCAGTGTGTATGTAGCATAAAGGATGTTGGATTTCCTGGCCTGACTGCATATACGTGACTAATCTTAGGTGGAGGCACTGGAAGTACTTTTAAGTGTTTAGTTTGAATTCAGGGAAGCTGTAGTTTTTAAATATGAACCCAACGTACTGTACTGACAGGTGACTCCAGCCTGCCATGCACGCTGCCCCGTGCTGGTGTCGCGGGGGGGCTGTGGTGGTCCTTCTGTTCCCGGGAAGGGAAGAGGGAGGGAAGCTCCCTGAGCACGTAGCTGCTGGTGCGTGGTCACACCGCTCGGTGCTTTCACACCAGAGCTCTTGCGTGATCTAGTTTTTACCTCCTTTCAGGGATGAAGTCTCTGGCTTCACTCTTTGGAAGGAGCAACTTGGGAAGATCAGAAGCCTGGTAGAGTTGTCCTAAAGTCCGGTCTAAGCATGCCCTAAAGGTGTGTCTGTGAGCCTGGTGCTCTGGCTCATAGAAAAGGGTAGTGAGGAAAGCTAGGACCTGCTCTCCTAAAGAGGAGGCATTGGGTATCTAACACCAGATGTCTTGACCATGGTCGGTAGGAATGAAACATTGCTGCTCCACTTTAAGCTTTTGCTTTGGTTGCAGTGGGTGACTGTTAAGGCTGCATCTGCTCAGAGCGGAGAGGACTAGACTGTCAGAAGGCAGCAGTAGCAGAGACCTAAGAGAAGCTCTAGTCAGTTCCTTATTATCTCTTGAACACTTAGTTTGCAAAACTATCCTATATAGCCAGTTAAACCAGTCCTGCTTCTGGAGCAGGTCAGATAGACCCCAGGTGAGCCCATGTTCTTGGATATAACTGATGGGTTTTGCAAAGTAGAGTTATAAATGCCCTTTTTCATCCCATTTCCAGAGGAGAGGCAGAGAAAGCAAATGAAAAGAGTAGTTGCACCTGCAGCTGCTTCTCCTGAGAAGCTACTGGCTCACTTTCCATGCTGCTAGTTGTGTTTTGGATGCCAGCAGCATTCTGGGTTAGAATATGAGCACTCCCAGAATTTTTATGGATAGAGGCAACTTCCTCACTAAGTTAGATTTATGGGGTGGTGCTGAGGTTCAGCTGATAATACCTGCTGGAGTTTGGAGATGGCAGCTTGCTGGCAGTGATGCAGAACAGCTGAAGAAGAGGGCGATGGCTAGGGATGAATTTTGACTGGGGAATAGTTCTGCAAGCTGTTTTATCACCCAGTGTTTTGTGGCATATTTAACATGCTACCACATGCAAGAAAAAAATTGCAATTTTGCTAGAAATACAGTCAGCAGAAAATGTTGCAGGGGAGACGTGTGAGCGCTGCCCTATGTTTGGATTACTGAGCTCTTTGTTGCTTGCAAGGACAAAAGCGTGTGAATAACCATCCTTGTCTGCAAGCATGGCTAAGTGCGTTGGACCTGAGGTTTGGAACAAAATCTGTCCTAAATCTTTTTAAATTTATTTATTGGGGCATTTAACTGAAGGCATGTAACTGAGAACAGTGCTGATATTTCTGGAGAAGGGATTGGAAGGACGTTGTGCATCACTAGGTTTAAGATGCGCACAAACTATATCTTGTCAAGCCTGAACTCTATTGTGTGAACAAAAGTACTTAAATATGTATTGCTTAAGCATATAGTTAAAGTGTTTAAATGTATTGCTAAGTGCTTTACAGAACAGGGGTCAGTCTAATGGCGTGAGCACCTTTTGTTGCCCTGGGGTGGTGAAGTTTCCTGCTCTGCAGAGTTGGGATTTCATGTGTCTTTGCTCTTGTTTGGGATGCCAGCTTTCCCTACTGTAATTCTCCTTTTCCTACAATTTGGAACTGGTCAGTGCTGCAGCTGTGTGTGCACCAAGATGAGCAGAGGGTGTAGAGTCTAGAGACTTGCTGAGACAAGTGAAAATTGAGATTCCCTGTTACAGGACCCAAAGACCTAGAGAGCAGCTTGGGTAAGTTGATGCGTCCATGTGACGGTGTCCGTCCTGGCTAGTATATCGGGTTTGGGTTGGGGACCTGGAGAACCAGAAGCAGCAGCTGTTTCAGACTCTGTATAACAGCCAGCCTTCTGCAGGAGAAAGCTGTAGGAGCACATGCCTTTCATGGGCAGGTTTGGTTTGAGGCTGTAGGGGAAAAGGGGAGTTTTAGACCTCTCTTCCACCAGCATCTGGGGGCGCATACCCAAAAGGCCAGCTCCATCTGACCTGAATCCGGACCTCCCGTCAGCCAATCCCTTTTATAAAATTGGTCAGTGTATCAGGCAGCACAGGAAAAATAAAACACAGAAAGGACTTAAGGATAGCTGAGCTCATGGTGAGATAAAAATTTCTCAGAGCCTGGATTATGGAAGGATCCGGTTATTTGTAAAATATATAAGCAGATTCTCTGCCTCGGCCACAGTGGCTCGGCAGTCGTGCTGGAGGATTTGATCGTGCGCTCAGCCCATCCTGCTGCTCTCTCGGGTACAGCTGAGGTCTGGAAATTGAGGTTTAAGGCTGATGACAACTTGTGTATTAAATGTCGCAAATTAACTGTACTTTGGAAACTGCAAATACAGGCTTTTTAAAGGAATCTAAGGCTCTCTTGTTTCTTGTCTAAAGGGTTGGTTTTGCTTTTCCTGTCATGTTATGTTATTTTCCTGGAATTAGCAGGACAGTTTTGCTTCTGCTTTTCCTCGTGTATCAGCTGAAGTCATGAAGGTGAATTGCTTCCTGCAATAAATGTGTATAAATGGAAGAGTTATGGGTATGAAGTACAGTATCATATTTTTTCCCTTACAGTAAAAATATTTAATGTCTTATATAATGTTCTATCAAGATAAGTGAAATTCTGGTCTCTTTACTCCTGTGCTTAAAAGATCTTTTTAAGGATATTTATATGTCTTGGTACATACTGGAATCCAAGTACTTGTACCTGTTGCTTATAATGGAGGGTAGGTTGGTTAAACCTGAGATCTGCCATCTCACGATGATGGATACTCAAGCTGAAATCTGATCATTGAGAGAAACTAAAACAGTCTGTGAAGCAAGTAGCTCTTTTTTGGCAGCAGGCATTACCAAACGGAACCTGTTGCCTTATTGAGGACAGCTTTGGGGTGGAAACCTCATCTCCTCCCTCCAAACACAGAGCAGGTAGAAGTCATTGGACACATGAGCATTTGCAGATGGCTTGCCTGTCTAGGGCCGCATCTTTTACAGTGCGGCTAATAGTTTCAGTTACGGCAGAGGACTGACTTAATTTTCTATGGAAAGGGAAAGCGGGCACCTGAGATGTGATATAAAGGCAGCAATTGCAGTTCTGGGCTGCCAGAAGTCATTGCCTTTTTGTATTTATGGAGTTTGTGTTGGGCTCTGTTACAGGACTTGGGAGACACGCTTTCTTTTGGAAGTGGGTTATGGTAGGATTTATAGATGCTGAAGAGCATGTTGTGTTCCAAGGGCATGACCTGTGCAAGTGTAAGTGATCCTAAAATCTGCAGTGTGCTAGCTGGCTGGTGGGAGTCAATTTGGGATGTTTGGAGAAGGAGGGAGCAGAACAGAGGCTTTTTAGCTCATGTGGACAACATCCTTTTATTTTACAAGTTGTTTTTCATCTTTGCTTGAGCAGCTGAGATGAAACATGCCTTTCTGTTAAGAACAAATGCAAAAGCCTTCACTTTAATGCAGGTACCAGGGCTGGGATGTGCTGCAGTCACTTATTGCATCGCTTGGCTTTGATCCTTGGTTGTGGTGTAAGAGTGCACAGCACAACTCAGGAAGGTGTGGTGGTGAAGTGGTTTTAAGTCCCTGGTCTAGACTGACGCCTGTGTCCCTGGCCCAGAGTAAGTTAAGATTTCTCCAGGCTGCAAGCACTGTCAAGCTCTTCAGGGTCACCTACAGCAGTCGCATCCCCCGGTGCATGCAGCCCAGCTAGCTCTTCCCTTACCGTCTGCTTTCCTTCCTCCTGTGCCCCCCAGGCAGGGAGACTGGAGGAAAAAATGCTGGGAGGAATGTCAAAAGGTTGTCTGTTCCCCTCCCTGTTTGAAGGTTGGGATTCTCTTACTGGTTTTTATTTTCTACACAGTTTTCGTATTAAACAAGAGCAGCCTTTTTGCAAGCTCCACTGCTCCTTGGGCTGGGAGCAGGGTGAGTATCTGCGTAGCAGAGATTTTGTGGTAAAATTTATTGTTGCTGTACTTGAACATTAACCTGAGGGATTTTTTCCCTTCTCTCTTTAAACAAGTTTTTTTTTTCCCCACTAATGGAAAATTTCAGCTTGTCTTCCACTTAACCACAGTCCAGGCTTTTCCAGGAAAATGGAATGAATCAGTAATGCTTCCCTCCTTTGCTTATTGTGTGCTTAGCTGATTGTATTATTTTTATTGTGGGTTTTGATTGCATACAGGCCTTCTTCTGTCCCCACCAAACTGGTGTTGTTTTCTAGACAAGAGAGGACAGCCAGGATCTCTAAGGTGGTGCTTCTCCCTCCAGGGCTGTGTTACCCCCAGACCTTCAGAGTTTGAAAATCATGGATTTAGGAAGAGAATGAAGCTGAACAAGGCCAGGCAGACACTTCTTACAGCGCAGTGTTTTACTGTGGGCTGAGGGCTTTTGATTCAAGTGATGTGCAGGGCTGAGCATCCAGGAGCACAAGGGCAACTTTGAGTTTACCATTTGGCAGCAGGGAGCAGCAGCTTCCATCCACAGCTGTCAGGGAGCCTCTTGGTGCTGCTCGGCTCACTTGCTACCACTCGCTCCACTGACCTACAGGTTTGTTCTTGGTTGTTTCACCTTTCACATAGACTCGATGCTCTCTAGATTGATGTCTTGAAGCGTGGGTTTAAAAATCAAATAGCAAATGACTGCGCTGTAATGGATGTTATTGCACTAGACATTATATTACAGAAGTCACTGTGGTTAAGTGGAGTATCTCCGGAATCTTGTTTTATCAAGACGTTTATGTTCCCCTCCAATTTTTGTGGAGAGTCGTTTAGATGTTTTCCAGATTAGAGCATAATGGAACTGCTAGCTATAAATGTTCGGAGGAATCCATTACACATGGTGATTTAGTGGTTAGTCACAATTACTTTGGAGCTACAGTGTCAAATTTAACACCAACCTTCAAAACCACGTATTGTGAAATCCGGTCATCCTTCCTGTGAGATGCTCCTCTAGCCTCCCAGAGAAGAAAAAGACATTTTGTACAGCAAGATACAAAAGCAATTTGGAGGGGACAGGCTGATGCTGGAGGAACAACTCGGTGTAAGAAGCAAACCAGCAGGCGGTTTTTCCCCGTAGGGTTTTAGCCTTTTTCTTTCCGCTTAATTAAAATCCAGAAGACCGGTGGTGGCAGCGGGTTGGTGTGCTGCTTTCCCTTCCCGCTGGAGGTGCAGGTGGAGGCAGCGACTGACGGAGCTGGAGCAGGACGGTCCCACGTGCCGCAAGCCCGGGTCTCCATCCTGCAGCAGCGCTCGGCGCGGGGCTCTGGCTCCTGCCGCGGGACAGCCGCCTGCTCCCGGACGGCAAAGAGCTGGTCTCCTCGAGACCTAGACTGGTGGTTTTGTTAATGGTGGTGGAGATGTTCCTGCGGGTTTGTTGAAGAAAGCACCATGGGCTGTAGAGCTGTAGCTAATAACTAGAGCAACTTTTGCATAACAGAAGTATCAACGGACACTTTCACTTACCGTAACTATATATAGGCACCTGCTTTAACCACAGCCTGTGAGCGGAAGCTGTTGCCCCTGTTTAGCTTTTGAAATACCACGTTTCCCCGAGACAACTACCTGCTTGTTGCCGCTGGCTGCCCGTTCCCGTGTTTGACCCAACGGGAGTTGTGTGCGGTGCCTTGAGCTGCACCTTCTGCGACCTTCTGGGGTAGAAATTACTGCTGTGGGTTGAGTGACCTGCATCTTGCTGGTTTTTGTTTGCTGAGCAGAGGTTTTATGACCTGCAGGGCTGTGTGTTTCCTTCCTCTCAGCTTGTGAGTTGAAAGTGAGTTCATCTGAAGACTGTTGTAGCACTCTGTGTCACGGGTTTTAAGCCCAGGGTGGAGGCTGTCAAAATGAAATGTGTAAACCTGAGATTTAGAGGATGAGCAAGTAAATCCCATTAAATTTGTGCGTCGTAGAGTCTCGGAACAAAATTTGGATTAAGGGACGAGCTCATGCAGTTGGGTCTCCCAAAGCTCCTCAGTCGTCTTTGGGCGTATTTGTTTCTGCAGTGGTTGGTGCTAGAGATGCCTGCAGGATACCTGAAAATGCTTCTCTGTCAGTATTTTAATAGCAATGATTTAATAGCACATTTTAAAAAGAACATTATTTGGGATTGTTAAGACTTGGCCTTGGTTTGGAGTTCCTTCTTGATACCTGGAGGAGATCTTGAAATTCTAGGTTTGTGCAAACTTGAAAGGGTCAGTGCCCTAATCTGTAGCTGAGTTTATTAGTAAAGCTTTGTAAAACATCTAGGAATTTTTAGTTAATTCAGATCAGAGCCCCACTTCTTACCAGCTGTCCAGAAACTTGAACAGTTTAAAACCTGTATAACACACAGATCATCTAATCCTTTCATTCCCTTTGGTTTAGAATGTTAGTTTCATTCATGAGCACAAGATAAGCTTTTGGAAGAGGTAACATTAGAGGACATGAGTTTTGTGTTGAAATTAGAGTTTTCCAGGAGCTGCAGCATAGCAGCAAGGTTGCCGGGAGTCCGAACTGCCTGAGGAAGGAGTTCGTACTTGCTGTCGTGCGTTCGGCAGCTCATCCTCGACTTGCTCCTGGAGGCATCTGAAGGGCATTGAAAATGTCAAAGCGGTCACGGTGACCTGGCGTGCGCTCATGCTGCCCGTCCTCTGCGTCCTGGGGTGCTGCCAGGTTTGATCTTGGCTTCATCTCCGGTGCTGCCCAGTCTGGCTGCTGCGTAGCCGAAATTAGCACACTCCCCATCGTGTATGCCGTGGGCTTTGCAGGGGTGATGCTTTCATGGCCTGACTCATCCCTGTTAGAGACAACGGTGCTCATCCCCTTGATTGAATGAAGAGCCCCATTCCCCAGAGGGGTGGCCTCCCTGGAAAGGAGATAATTCATGCCCCGCAGCAGCTCTCTCTTAAATCGGTTGAAGAACGGGATCTGGTTGGCTTTAATGATAAGAGCTGGGTTTTTGCAGTGTCAGCTGTTTTCCGCACGGTTAGTGCTGGGACCACAGACCTCATTAGAGTTGTATGATGGGATGAGAGGTTAAAAGCCAGTGTGATACCTACAAAGTGCTCCAGCCGTACAAGAAATGTCACTGCATCCTCCTTAAACGCTCGTAATTAGTAATTCCTGATTTGCCCTGGCTCTTCGGAGCAGTCTGCTGGGAGGACAAGCTTGTGAACAGCACTCGGCTGCCTGGCTAGGGCTCTTAAACAAGTGTGCAGTTTTTGACATTCTTAATTTTTAGAACTGGGTTTCCACATCTTGCTTTAACTGTTATCATTAGCAGTTTGCTGGGCTTCATTTTGGTGATGGAGAGCATTTTGTGATCTCGGAAGCATTCTGTAATGCAGCAGTGTACGGGAGTCATAGTACATAAACCGGAACTGCTTTCTAAGTGTGTTTTTTAAACTTCTTTTCTTTTAAATTAATTCCTCTTGGCAACTCAACTGAGCATATGTATCATTCCTAACTTTTTCTTAAAATCAAATATGGTATCTGCTTTTTTTACTGTTGATTTTAAAGGACTAATTTCTTTTTTTTTTAGTAGACTGTGTTCATCCTGCTGTCATGACTTTTTTCCTGTTTAGTTGCTTTAGAATTGCATTGCGTTCTGCTTTCACTTTTTAATTGGCAATCATATAATGTCCAGGGTGGGAGAGAGGGAATTTCACTGTGGAATTGGAGGCAGAGATTTGGACCGCTGTGTTTTCGTTTAATGAGGAAAGTACTTCGTACTTCTCTTCAAACTGTACGTGCTACAACAACAAATGGTGTCTGCTTAAGTGAAGCCTATCAGACATATAATACACACTTCAACTCTCTCTTTAAAGAATGATAAATTAGGGCATCGATGACAACTAATCCAGACTTTGTGCCGTGGCACAGCCAAGGAGGAAGGTTGGTGCTGGCATCACGGCGGGGTGGGCTGCCGTGGGTGGTAGGGATGCGGTCAGAGAAGCCTTTGCTCCTCTGGCTCCCGAGTGGGTGGGTGAGAAGGGTCTCACCTTGGCTCGTGGACAGTTCTGTACCCTCTTCTGTGCTCCTGGGCTTTTCATGGCAAGCTGGTCAACCTGGCATTAGCACGGCAGCAAAATGGCTATAATCAAGATGATTTCAAGGTTAGAAATTTCTTCTTCCCAATGGGTTGCGATGCCCTTGCTGCCCTTATGTTCCCCATACGTGAATGCTTAGATGCAGCTTTTGTGCATTCTCTTTGCACTGGTTGCACTGGGAGCTGGCTCAGTGTAGAGCTATACCTGAAACGGGGCAACATAGCTGCTCATACTTCTGCCAACTTTTCGCCCCGGGTCCTGTTTAAACCACCCAGCCAATTTTGTTAGCAGATGAACGCTTCAGCTCTGCCGAGTTAGTGTATAAATAGCTTTTGGTATAGGAGTTCAGCCTGTATAAATGCCGTAATGTCTTGTCTGTGATGGTTCCTGCACTTAATATTTTAGGGTTCCTAGGGTATGGCACAGACTTCTATTGATCGCTTCTTATCGGTGCCTGTAGTTAGCATAAAACAGGAAAGTACAACTCGTATTGTGGGCACTTATTTATAAATATCTCGGAGCATCCAAGGAGCCTCGGAGGGCGCAGTTTGGGCCCCTCGGCGTGGGGCTGTGTATGTACTCGAGTCATCCCCGCGCCTGGACCGGGGAGTTCGGAGCCGAAACCTCTAGCCCTGCCATCAGCACGCACCGCTGCCGTGCACCTGGAGCTCGCTGCGTGGGTAAGGAGGCGTGAAGGAACAGCAAAGCAAGTTGCACTTTTGCATAATAACTAAGAGTCTCGTCTTGCCACCTGCCCAGGCATTGTCGCTTTGAGGTCACATTGATGCAAATACGCTGTGCTGTATGCAGGGAGAGCGTGCATCTTTCCTGCCACTTTACCCTTTTGAAATGCATGCTGCACAGTCCTGGAATTCAACTTAATCAGAGGCAGGAATGTTTGTACCAAGATTGGCTGATGTATTTATTTTACCCAGGATTAATTTATAAACTCTATCTCTACCTGGAGAAGTTTGATTAGCATTATAAATCCAACGTGCGTTGGGTACTGAAGGAACTTGATCTTAAGAAAAAAAAAAAAAGCTGGGAAATTGGTGGGAGAATTCAGATTTCAGTTGCAAGGCTACCTATGGTCCTGGAGGAGCTGAAGTTGCTAAAGTCGTGTCCCCTGAAAAAATGTAGCCCATTTGAGATTTAATTTTTTATTTATTACAGGTATCCAGAACATGCTTAACAGCATCTGGACATGTCTTAATGGTTTAGATGTGATAACAATAACAGTACTTGTTTTTTTTTAGAAAAAAGCATAAATTTAGTTGCTAAACTACAAGATATTTCATTCCCTAATATGACCCATGGAAATAAAAATGGAAATCCCAACGAGCAGCTGTGATTGTGGTTTTTTGTATCTGTGATGCACAAGATTTTCAGCAAACTTTAGCTGATGAAACGGTGCCCATGTGAACATGCATCTGTGCTGCAACCCAGATGTGTGTCTGAGCCTTGATCAAGCTCCTTGTGGCCATCCTGCAAACATTAGCAGAGCTGCTGCTTGCAGGATTTACTTCTATAAAGTTCAGAGCACTGGGATTTTCCTCCAAGGGCAGACGGACAGCTTAGGGGACAAAAGGAGATCTTTTCCTGAAGAGTGGTGCCCAGTATTGATAAAGTTTATTATTGAAATTGATTGTAACTGCAGGCCTGTTTGAGGGCAAGGGATATTTTTATAGAATAAGATTATTTTTTTTTTCTGTATTACTCCCAGAGAAATGCTGCTTGTTGCAGCTGCCTCTAGGATTTTGGAGTCATTGGGGAAGGTACTGGTCTATTCTTTTTTTTTTTTGTTTGCTTTCCCAGCTGTTCTCCACTACGTGCTAAATGGGTCTTGTAACCTAAATGGACGCAGCTCACGGATGAAGGAAGGCAGCTAGAGGGAGAGAGGAAGAAGTGAGGAAATATTTCATGATGCAGTTGAAGTGAATGATTTTGCTGATTGGTGAGGTGGCAGGTGGCCATCTGCTTGCTCTCCCAATCCTTTCCAGTTGACCTTAGCTTTGTTCTTGGTGGATTTCTCCTAGAGCCCGTCACAGAGTTGTTGGAGAAGCGTTTAGGGAGAGGGAAGACCTTCACCACAAATGGATTCACAGGAGGTTACTCCTTTATCTCAGACCTTGCCTCTCTTGTACCAGGTTGCTAAAGCCACTCTTGCATCATCTGTCCTTATCCCAGAGCAAACGTTAATGGACCCAGCGTCTCTGTACTGCTGACGCAGGCAGAGGGTCCTTGAAAGCAGGCAGTGACAATGCAGAGTTGGCATTTTCCACTAGGTCTCCTAATTAATTAAGGTCACATGTTCCAGCTATTAGTTTGGCCATTGCTTTTCTCCATTAAGCAGGCAGTGAAATGCCAGGGAAGGGGAAGAGGGGTTCTCCCCTCCACAGGGCACCACCATGAGACCTGGGTGATGGTCACAGGGTGCTGTTGGGCCGTGGGTAGGCCAGCCTGTTGATGGAGCAGTATTGTTTGCGGCTCCAAATAGGAGAATTTGGTTTATGTGGCAGTAAATTATCAGAATTCTGCCTGCTGGAATGTTTGCTTGATCTTTGTAAGGGTCTGCTACGGGAAAAGCTCGCTGGAGAGCGAGGTGTTACTAGCTAAACTTGCGAGGTGCGTGCTGGCAATGCTGAGAAGCAGGCTTTGGTATTTTTAAATAAGCAATCATTGCCCTGCTTTTTTAAAAAAAAAAAAAATATTCCTAATCAAGACTTATTGTTGAAATCTGGAGGACATTCCAGTGCAGAGTACGTCACCTCCGTGATTGTCTAGACAGGTTACCCGTGTCCCTGTTAAGCAACCTCATTATTTATTTATAGTTATTTATTATAATAAATGTGATTGCCTGCAGTAAGACGCTAACTCCACTGAGTCATATTTCACATCGCACAGCTGTGTTGGTTGAATTTTCAGAATAAATAAAACATTTGCAGCTGCACATAGAGCAGCCTCTGACTCTGATGGCTCCAGTAGGTGCGGTTCCTGGGAGAGGTGCAAGGGGAGGAGATGCTCAATTTTTGGGAGGAGGAGGAGGAGGAGGAGGCGTCCTTCAAGCTTGCACGCTGCCTGACCTTGGATGATGTCCTTGCGGGGTGCAGGAGCTGGTGGAGCTTGCTGTCATTGCTGACTTCAGCAGGGCTAGGATAGTACCCTGGATGCCGCATTTAAACCCTTTAAACAGTTTGCAAACATCCAGTCTGTACACAAAAATGGAAGGTTTATGGATTTGGTGTATTATCGCAGGGATCGTGTTGTCTGCTACAGGCCCACTGACTTTGGTAGAGTTACTTAAGATTTGCCTGTCTCAGTGGCTATGATGAAAATTTGGTGTGTGTTTTTCCCCAGAGTTTTGTTGTGCAGAAGGAGCTTGTCGGCATCCTGACAGCTCTGGTTTACTGGGAGAAACCAGCAGCTTGCAGGTGTCTGACTTCTGTCCAAAGGGAATGACTTCCTTTTGACCGTTTACACAAAATCTGCTGTTGATGAGCTGTTTGGCTGAGGAGGGGGGATTGAGAGTAAAGCTAGAGATCTCTGTGCATCCTTTCCTCAACACAGGAGAGAAGTGACCAGGGGAACAGTTACCTCGCTCACCCTTTCTTAATTAGCGTTCAACCTAGAAAAGGTCCTTGCTTTTCCTCCCCTTGGAGTCTCAGGTCTGCATCTTCTGGGACTGCTCTTGCTGCTGTGCTGGTTGTTGAGCCTCTTTCAGAAGTTTTGCAAAGCTCCTCTGTGTGGATTCCACTAAATTTTGGATACGTGCCTGTCCTCTGGGTGTATTGTGATTGCTTCAGCTCCTTGGCTCTAGGGACAAATAAGCTCCTTTATTTATCCTAAATGAGGTGTAGCCATCACACCCATCTGTTAGGTGAGGTGGGACCCAAGCCTTAGGCAGAAGACAACCTTGTATGCTGCCAGGGAACGATGGAAAGCTTTTCCAGTGCTATATTTTATATGTATTCTGAGTGGCAGGATTATGTATAGTAGATCTGTTTTGGTTAGGTTGATCCGATGGCAACATATGGTCAAAATTGGTTGAGCTTGGCTGGACGGATGTTTTCTTTCCTGTAGAACTTAATTTTATTAAAGTGCGAAAGAACTTTAAGTTTGGCATTTTATGCAATTACTTGAGGGAATTGAAGTTAGTTGTTCCCTGTAGCATTTGATAAAATACACAAAGGCCAGAAGGAATGAATGATTCACTTCTCGACTGTCAGCTGTGGTGGAAAAATGAGGTGAAGCTGGATTCGTGATTTGAAAATCTGTTCATCAGCACTGGAACTTGTCAAAACATAATTTCATCTTGTTAATTTTAGTGAGTTATTGACTCAAAAGTAAATCATGAAGATTTGTAGAAGGAGAGCAAAACAGTGTTTTCAACTGAGTGCTTTTTTTTAACTTGATTTTTTTAAGGGAAGTTTTATTAAAACTTCCTGCTGTTATAAAGTTAACATGCTCTTGCTCCAATAACGCCTGCCTGATTGCAGAATTTGAGGTTTAATCATGCACCATCAAATTCTATTTTCAAATTTAGAGTTAAAACAGTCTTTCAGGCTTAAGTTAACCTGCTCATTTTCATTTCAGTGCACACAGTGGCAGATAATTATTGTGCATGCTGTATTGCTCTCATTAACATTAATAGGTTAGTATTACAGCTTCTGCCGGACCACAAATAATTGAGGGGTACTTCAAGTATGACTTAAAAAAAAAATAAATAAAGAGAGAATTTTCAAGGACTTGTATGCAGTGAGGTAATGAGGGTCTTGCAGCAGAGACCAGGTAAATGAGTTAACAAGTCCAGATCAGCTGGGCTCAAATATAAAACCTGTTCAAGCTTGTTAGCTAATCTCATCCATAAAACTAACTGCCTATTCTTCATGGATGTTAACCCAGTTATACTAACGTTTTAAGGTAAAAAAACCTACAAAAGTGGAAATGTTACATTTGAAAAGGGAATAATAAATGAGCCTTTCTGCTGTAATTAAGCAGACTGTTGATTAAGCAGACCTGTGGACTGATTCAGACACTACTGTTCGTGGTGTACAACTGGTTGTGTTCAGTCACCGCTGTTGAATGTGATTGACCAGCCGCATCCTAAGCAAGCTGCTGGGATGGGGACTTCCAAAGTTCTATGCCAGTGTGTGCATGCAGCAGATGGACTTCTACGAGAGGGGAAGAAATAGGCTGGCGGTGGGAAGGATGTACGTGGAGGGAAGGAGTGCTTACAAGCCCTCTTGTATCATCGTTGACTTGGATGAGTTCACGTCTACTAATATATGCAAGTAGTGCAGCATTTTAGGTCTGCAAATTACTCTAGGATGCCTGGATGAAAAAGAGTCTATTGCTATGAATTGCTTATAAGTGGTTTTGCTGGAGCCCTAATGAAATAGCAAGACTTGAGTGGTTCGGGCTGTTCTTGGGCAGCACAGGGTGTGCTGTGTCCTTCCTTCCTCCCGCCGTCTTCAGAAACACTCTGCAGTGGAAAATGCAGAGAGGCCCCGTTTTTTAAGAGGCAGTGGGATGTGTAAAACGTAGCGCTCATCTTCAAAACTGGCTCGTCTGGCAGGGTCCCTCTGCAATGCATGTTTTTTCAAGTGGTCTTTGCTTTTTATACTGTTAAAAAGCAGTGCAGTCTTGGGATCCAGCTGTTCTTCCCGTCGCCTTTGGAAGTGTTCACCGTAGAGGTGCTCCAGGGTGTGCGATGGTCCCACCTTCCAAGTTGGCACAGGAGGGCCCGCGGCAACCATGTGTGTTGGCACCACCAGCAGAGACCTGAGGGAGCTGGAGGCTGAAGGCTCTTGTAGGCACCTCAGGGCACTCTTAAAAGTGTTTTTCTAAAAGGAGAGATGCTGGTTTCCAGATGCTTTCCTTTATGGAGGGGCTTGCTATGGGAGAAAGCCCAGAGGCTGGGTGGTTTGCTTGGCTTATGGATGGTGTGGGCAGCTTGGAGGTGGGAGTCAACTCTTCCCGGCAGGACTGGGAGCTGGCGGTCAGGAAAGGGTAGGAAGGGCCCGGAATCTGAAGCCGAACAGCTGGCTCGGTAGAGAAGCAGGGATGGAGGAATATACGGGCGGAGGCGCAGTCAAAGTTGCTGGCTAGGAGAAGGACCTTTCTCCCCAGCTTTCTGAGTGGATATCGGCAGGGCAAGATGCCTTTGTCAAGGTCGAGGAGTGTGCTGTGATTGAGTTGTGAGATGAGCGGTCCCTGGGTGGGAGCTGCTGCGTGTGGCTGGGTAGGAAAGGCTGTTCTTTAAATCTTATGCAGAGAGAATCAGCAAACCTTCGATACCAGCCTGGCCGTGAGGATCTCAAGTGGTTTGTTAAAAGCATGTTCGACGAGTGTAGAGATGAAGGGAGGATGGGGAGACAGCCGGAGAGACAAGTGGCACCGGAGCCTGGGAGAGCAAAGCCTGTGTGCAGGGGGAGGGCGACGAGCCGGTGGGCAGAGGAGGGCTGGGGGTCGCAGGTCCGGGGGGGTTCATCGCTCGGGGTGCAGCGCTGCTCCTCGGCGCTTTGCGGTTCTGGTGGCGGACTTGGAGAACTGGTGTGCTGTGTCGCCAGAAGGAATAAAAATCGAAATGCTGCTTTGCCGTTGAGGGTGCAGGGTGCTTGTACAAAAAGCTGGGAGAAAGGCAAGCGTTAAACAAGGAGGATAGTTCGACCCATTGTCAGTCTTCTGGTTGCTCCCTCCTGCCAGTTTGCTGAATTTTAGTAGGGTCTTAATAAGGGAGGAAGAAGAAAGTATGTGATCAGTTTGCTGTTATTTTGGAGCCAGTTTCTGGTGGCTGTGGCTGCAGGTGGGGTAGGTGGGCATTAGGAGAAGGAGTCTTGAGCCGAGAGATGCTCCCTGGAAAACCAAATCAACCTCCCCAGTTGTAACCAGCTCTTACTCCCCATGTCCTGCTTTCAACCTCTGATTAAACTTAGCTCATTTTAAAGGGGAGGTGGCTTCCAGAAGAGCTTGATGGTGTGTTAGTGAAACCACTTGGCGTTGGGTGTTTCTGCTGTTTTCTTTACCGGTGCTAACGAGACTGAGCTCTTCTGTGGTTTCCCACCTCAAATTCTGCATAGGGGTTGTAGGAGCAGGGGGAATTGTCCACTCTTTTCCTGTTAGTTTACCCTGTAACATACCCATGAAATTGGTAGTTGGCAGGATCTTCAGTATATATAATCTATCAAAGAAATATTCTTGAGTTGGAGGTGAAGAGCTGCAGTAGTAATTCGGGGGGATGTGTTTCTCCCTTCTTCAGCATCTTTTTTTTTTTTTTTTTTTTTGCTGGTGTTAAGATCAATATTGAGTAAGTGCTGTTTTGAAAAAACTGACATTCAGGTGGCCAGAAACAGTAAACAACAGACAGCAGTTGAAACAGTCCTAACATGGCCGGGCGGGGGAAGGTGATCATTCATCACACTCCCAGTTCGTTAGAAAGATAATGTTTGAGGAAATTAAAGCACGGTGCAGAACTGCTCAGGGGTTCTTTCCCTGGACCATGCATATGCTCACGCTTTATTTGCAATTATTCTGCTGTTATGTATGTTTGGCTGCTAGCAAGCACATGAAAATCTAATATCAGGCTCAAACTGTGCCTCCTTTGTTTATAAACAGCTTTTCTTTTGCGTTAGGCTGATAGAGCATGATACAGAGACATCTTGCGATAGACTATTTCAGTATAAGGTGCCAAAAATGGAAGAGGAAACATGTTATGTGATTAAACAACTGAGACGTTCTGACAGATGTTTGCCTGACAGAGTTTGCAGGAAAAGCAGCACTGCTCGGATCTGGTTAGTGCTCGTGCGTGTGTTTGTGCCCCAAATTCAGGGGGAGGTGTTAATAGCTGGCTGTCTCACGCAGACTTCTAGGACCCCTTCCCGTTTCTGTGGGCTTTGCGGTGTGCGTTGCGCAGTGCCTCTGAGTGCATTTGGCATGGGCTCAGTTCTTGGTGCCGGGCTAGCTGCAAAATCCTTTCCCATCCCTGTCCCAACAGCTTTCTCTCCTCTCCCGTTTTCCTTTTCTAGAGAATTCCTTTTTCTTAGCATCTTTGCTTTTGTGTTTCTGGATCATGGCTCTGTGTTTCTTGCTTGTACTTCAGGAAGTTATTAACTGGTTTCAGTAAAAGCTTTTAACGTAGATCTTGCTAAAATAAAATCACAGTGAAGGTTCTGGTTCTGACCTCTTGGTCCTGGCTGAATGTCCTTCCACTTTAATTCCCAACCAGATGTTTTTGTGCTTTAAGGGCTTGGGACTTTGACAATTTTTTAGTATTAAAAGACCTTTAATTAGAAGTTTGAATTCAAGATAATACAGCTATGGCTTTGGAAAATTTGCAGTTGATTATTTCCTTTTCTTATGTAGGTGGCAGAAAGGCCCTAAATATTTTGAAATTGTATTTGGAGAATAAATAAAAATGAATTCAGACCTGTCCAAGCTAGTCTTTTTTTTTACCTCAGATTAGTTAGAGCAGGATGGACCTTTTTGTGATGCGTAATCAAGTTGGAAACTTGTTTTGAGTCAGACCGCAAAAGTTTAATCCCCTTCAGGGATTATGGTACATTTTGCATATTGCCTCCAAGTGCTTATCCGAGGATTCAATGGATGCTTTAACCCTGCTGCTATCTATAGCACTTTGGAAAGCATTCATTCATAAAAATGGATTTTAACAACAGCTTTGCAAAGACCTGAAGGAAAGCAAGGGGGCCTGGGAGAACAAGGAACATCACTGATTGCCCGGGAAGACATCATGATTCTGGCAACTGCAGTGATGAAAAAGGGCACCTACCTTGTGTGCCAGGAGTACTATAACTCATTTGGGGTTGAGTTCACCCCAAAAAGGAAGAGCAGGGTGAATTCATACAAGAACAATTGTGGGCTAGTGAAGTTGCAATGCTCCTAGAGCCAGCTTGGACAGTTTTCACTCAAGTTTGCCCCCTTATAATGTGCAGATTTGGAAATAGGGTGAGTTTAGAATAAGAATACCCAAGAATGGCATCCTGTGATTAAGTCAGATAATACATATTTCTCCTCCCCCCAACCTGTGCAGCCCTCTCCTGGGGAGTCCAAGCAGTATTAGCTCTCCATAGACTCCTGCTGCATCCTTCTGTTAAGCCATCTCCCCAGCTTATTGCATGCCCTGGCATGAGTCACAGCACCAACAAAAAAAGAAAAAAAGGGTGTATGTGTCATCCTTTAGTCTGCCAGCTCCCTGAACCTGGTTTTCAGGGAACTGCAGGAGCACTAAGGTGAAGTCTTATGCCAGCAGTATGTGCCAGGGATGCTCCTGTCTGGGAGGCACAGCTGTTCTCTCGTGGCCCTGTTAAATTGCCAACTGCATTGATACAGCAAAGTTAAATCCATGTGATACTGTTGGCACATCTGCCGGGTCAGACTAAAGACCTGTCCGGCCCTGACAGCAGGTGCTTGGGCACAAGTATAAAAAATAATCCAGATCTTTTCCCTTCTGCACTTGACAGAAGTCAACAACCCAGTGTAAGCTGTAAGGCATTGCTAAAGTGCATTTTTATATGTGTTTAATGGCAAGAATTGTCTGATTTTTCGTCAGAGGGACTCAAGATATTTTAGCGATGAATGGCAAGATCAAGAGTGTGTGTTTGCTTTCCTAGGCCAGCTCTCTGCTTGTAAACAGCTGGTTGTGTTGGAGTAAACCAATCATGGTTTGCCATTAAATCTTAATTACGTAACAAATGGCAATGTGTTACATTATATCTATTTAATCTCGTTTGCATGGGGTGGAAGGTAGCGTGAGGACTCTTACTTGTTGGTGCGTGGTTAAGAGGATTAGACTTGGCTCTGGAAAGGTGTGGGGAGCCGGGAAGGTGGGACAACGTGTGCCATAGCATCGCTTCTGCCGTAAACGTTTATATAAAAGAAAACTCCCCCTTTAGCCTGCTGTGCTTATGTTGAAGGAAGCACATTTGTTCCTTTTGACTTGGTTGTGAGAGAATGCTAAATTATTGCTTCAGCCTACAAAGGCACTTGGTGAATGGGGTGGGGAGATAGCATAAAGGCTAAATAAGTGTAAAAGATTTAAGCGTTTCTAATTTATGGCACAGCGTTCACAGGGGAATACGCTCACGAAGACCTGCGGCATCTTTTCCTATTGAATGAACGGATTAATGATGGCAAATTCTGCCGTGTTAGGGGCGTGTGTGAGGTCACTCCTTGTGGTTGGCCGTAGGAAATACTTCAACTGGAAAAAGCCACCGTTTCCTTGCGGCTGCTTTGGATTCTGCTTTTACAGTTGAGAGAGCAGACTCTTTTTCTGGAATAGTTTTGGAAAATATTTAATTAAGCAGCTCTAATGAGGGGCCATTATAACTGCAAACAGAATTATTGTTATCATCATTTCAGCTGTTAACATTTTAAGGGCAGTTGTTCACAAACTGTTCAGTAATTAGGGCCCAATTCACTGTGGAAAAATTGTAGTTGGGCTGCTGTGTAACAGCAAGCAAGTGTAACATGGAAAGGAGCATTTGAAAAGAAGTCATCCTTCCCAAGATGTGCAGTGGACATGTGGACCCATCACTTCTCCATAATGTAGTCTCTCTTCAGTGCAGGCTACAAAGGTTTAGATCCTAGAAGTGATGTGGGTTGCTTTGGCATATGCATCATAAGCTTATTCACTGTCGGGAGTAGCATGAGATTATTTCACGGTCCTTTTTTAGGTGTGCAGAGCAGAGGCAGAGGCTTGGGACAGAACTGTGGAAGCTTGTACTTCTGGCACAGCTGGTGTAGTGATCATGGTCTATGGCAATTTTGTGAACATAGTGGTATCGTTACATTAATGGCCAGGTGAGCCTTTTAACCTCCTAGGAAATTAAACAGTACAAGGCGGGGAAAAGTGCGAATTACCTTTCTGTTCTTGCTAAGAAGCAGCACCTTACACAGCTTGATGCAAATTGTTTCTAGTTAAGGAATGTCTTAAAATGCAACTCTGCAGGGTTGCTCAGCTGTAGCTATAGTTAGAGCTGCAACTATAGATAGCATTAAATTTATTTAAGTGCTAATAAAGTGAAGTTTGGCATTTCCTTCGAGACTCAATTTTAGAGCGAGTCTATCTGAATTGTTCAGCAGCTTAGCGCACCTCCTGTTCAAGCACCTTCGTACTGCTCAGGCTGGGCAAGTTAACGCGGGGCACTGTCGGTGTCGGGCTGAGCGGGCGCTTTGGTTCCTCAGCCTGGTTTGGGCTGGCCCCGCAGGAGCTGCGCCGGTCGTACCAGCCTTCTGCCGCTCCTAGTCCCGGCAGGGCGGCAGAGCGCAGCCGGAGCACGGGGCTCTGCTCCCTTGGGGAACCGTCTCTGGTGTTAAACTAACTTGGTGTAAATCTCATGCTGAGAAACCCCGCTTCCTCTGGTTTTGCTTTCCAGATTGGAGCACAGGCTGCAACTCTTGATTGGTAAATCCTTTCTAAGCCAGCGGCGAATGTACAGTGCTGGGCGTGCGGAGGGCGGGTTAGGAGCTTTAGCTCAAGCATGGGGCTTGGTGGTGGCACAGAAAGAGCTCTGGAAAACGTTTGGTGCCATGTCTAAGCCCTGAGACGCTCTGAACTTTCTTGTATTTTCTCCTCTTCAACTTAGGTAAATGTCTTCTCTCCTGAGAGCATACATATAACTTCTGTTGGATCTGGGCCAGGCGTTTTCCAGTTAGCAGTGGTTTGATCTTGGCAGAGGACGTGGTTAGGAAGTCATTAGTGGTCTCGGAAGAGGTGCTGCCAAAAGGCCGTGGAGGTGGTGGGAGATGGCGGTGTCCCTATCCAGCGACTCGGTGGGAATGCGTGGCCTGTCCTTACAGGACCATCCCTTGGAAGGTGGGCCTGGGGATTAGGGGCCGGGACCCTGGATGGGTTTCGGGCTTGAGAGCTGGCTTCCTCTGTCCTGCAGAGCTGCTTTCCCATTTTACAGGTAGGAACCGTGGATAAAATGGGAATCTGGTTTGGCACTGTGTCGCAGCTGTGCGGGAGCCAGGGAGTGAAGCGCTGTGTAGTTTTGGTCTGAGAAATGGTGTGTTTTTCCAAGGGAAGGGGAAGATGCCTCACGCCCTGAACAGTAGCTCGTGGTGTACCTGGGGCTACTGCAGAGAGAATTAATGGTGCCCTCAGAGACCGGTGAGCCAGCCAAGGAGTGTGGTAGCCCCAGGATGTGTGCGGGGGTACGGAGGAAGCCGGTGCCACTCTGCTTCCTTGCAGGCTCGTTCCTGGAGATAAGGCAGCAGCTGATCGGGCAGTGAGCTGAAAAACCTGTCTGAGTTAGCATTTCCACCCCAAGGAACAGTTGTCGATACCCTGGAGCTGAAGTCTTGTTGCTTTGCCTGCGGGATAGAGTCAGGGCAGGCTGAGCAGCATCCCGGTGAGCGCTCTCCTCACCTCACGGGCAAACTGTTGCTCCTTGGGGGTCCCTGGAGCAAAGGGTGGTCTGAAGGCACTTTTGGGAGGGTTTGAACCTCAGCTCCTCAGCAAAACACCTGTGACTCGGGGTAAATCATGTGCACGCTCTCTGCCTCAGTTCCTCTTCCCCATAGAAAGATCTCCTACTTTTTGCCTTCTCTGTATAAGGTACAAGCAGATCTGCAGTGCCTTGGAGCAGGGAGCTGTTTGGTGCCCTTGCAGATGTCCCAGCTCCTTTGCAGGTTTGTAGCGAGCCAGGCACAACCATCTCATACACAAGCTCCTTCACTGCTGTACTGCAAGGAATAAGCCAAGATTTCCAGCACTGGAGAAGCTGATGCTTGTTTCCGTTCCCATCCTGAGCAGTCTGCTAGCAAAGGAATTTATGATGACGAAAATATTTTTTGTGCAAAGTGCAGTAACACAGAGCAATAAAACCCCATAATTGCAGCAGGAATATTCCACGTTAAACCAAACTATCAATTATAGTTTGCATAGAGGTTTTCTAGACTAAAAAGGTGGTGCTTTCATGTGAAAAAATATTCATTATCTTCTTTCAAACACACCTTAATTGCCAACATCAAAGTTATTAATTAAGCAATACATCTTGCAAAACTGGATTGGCTCATCCAGTGCGTGTGGAGTGTAGTAGGAAGGGTACGGGAGAGCGTATGAGCCTTCTGGATCCTCGCAAGGGAGAGAGAGAGCTGTTAAGGTGAATCTGTTCCTCTCTATAAAGGCTATACTCCAAGGAGTTGATTTTACAGGAAGAGCCATGCTTTAGGGTGCAGCGTACCTGCTTTGGCAGCAAAGCTGTCCCAGAAACAGCGACAAATTCTTCCGCTAGTCCTTTAGCTTCGGTTCCCTGCTCGACGAACGCTGCGCGGTCCTACGCTGCAGCCGGCGCCGGGGATGGCGCGGCTTTGCGGTAGGCGTCACTGCCGCCAGGACTGCCTGTCCCTGGGGCTTAGTTCCAGATGGTCCAGGTGCCCCAAAACGTGGTTTGGAAACATCTATAACAAGAGTAATTGGAGCAAGAAAAGGCAAGGAAGGAATTTGAGTTTTGTTTTGGTCGTCTGTCCCCAGTTGTACCTGTGCTGCTGGTTTCTAGTTGCTTCCAGTGCTGTTGTGAAAAGCACAGCTGCTTTAAAAAACAGAGCTATCCTTCTTGAGCTCCTTATTCCTACATACCAGAGGCATTTTGCATTTCCATGCTAGCAGAGGTCTCTTGCCTTGGATAAAATTCAGTTTTAAGACTGCAGGTTGAGACCTGGAAATTTAATTTCTTTAGCTTCTGGTAACTCAGTCCTTGCTCAAAAATGGCTGTTCTGTATAATGTGGTTGGTCAGCATCATATCCGATTAGTGCAAGGAGAATCGCAGATCAGTTCTATTGTGTATCAGATGCTTGTTCTTTTCTTTCTAGTTTCCATTCCTCTCCTTTATTATATCACTCAGGAACTCCCCAAAATTAATGGTGAAAAGCTGTCACAGAGAATGGTCCTCATGGTTACAGGTGAGACTTCAGAGTACAGCTGGACCGGTGGGTATCCAGTTCATGCTGAGCCAACTGGACCTTCCCCTCTGGGCGCCTCGCTGCACCCTCTGTGGGCAGAAACCCTCCTCACTCTTTACTCATGTGCTTAAAGCCCTTTTTGTGCTTGACCCTAATTTTGTTACAGGTGTGAACTTGCCATGATAAGGATAAATAATTTTTTCTCCTCTATATGATTTTGTATATCTTCTTTCCCACTAGCTCTGGAGGAAACTATACCTCTAAAGTATTTGTCTCATCAATTTGCAAAGACATCTTTATTGCCCTTGGTGGATCATAAAGGCTGGTTTCCAAGAGGGATGTTTACTGTAAAAGCTAATGAAGACATCATTGCTTTCTGTGGCATCTCATAGCTTGTTCTCCAGAAAGAGTGATTGACTCCTTGTTGTGGCTGTATTTTAACTTCTGCTAGGTGTGTGTTTTTATGAATTTTTTTATTGGGTGGTTAATGGTGGAGTTGTGGGATCAGACAAAGAGATTGTTGTCTAAACTCTTGGGCTTGCTTGCAGCAGGCAGGGAGGATGCCTGGGCGCTCTATTTGCTCTCCAGGTTTTCTTTGAATAAGAAAGCGTTATTGTGTGCATCACTTAAAATTAGACATTTAATAATTAAACAATTTTTTTTAAAGATTTTTCTCTCCCTCATCTCAGTGCGAGTCGGAAGAGTGTTCCCAATTACACTTTTATAACTATAGATTTTCCACTTCGCATTCTCAAGAGCATGAAAACATGATTAATGTAAAAGATTGTCAAACAGCATTAATCACTGTTGATTTCTTATCGATTCCTGCCCTCCCCTTTTCCCAGAGAGCCGGTGTGCTTGCACTGGCCGGTCAACTTCTGTGCAGTGAATAAAATCTTATACCTTTGTTCGTGCCCTCTTACCCCATGGTTTGAAGTAGTACGACGAAGAGCCAGGGAGCTGCTCATCTGGGATTATTGGGAAGCTTTAGTCACAGTGGAGAGAAATAATGGGTGGAGAGGATAAGCATATTTTATTTGATGCCGTTGCTTTGCTGTTACATGCACTAAACTATGCACGCAAGACAAGTGGTTTTACATCTAATGTATATTTTCAGCCAGGGTGGCCTTTGCGAGACATAAATGACATAAGGTGAACAAACTGCTTATTAAGGTAAGACAATGAAGGCCCAATTTTAAAAGGTTAAGATGTACTAGAAAGTATCAGTGCATCCTCCAAGTCATTAATGCTATACAGAATGCACAGTGTGTGGTATTTTGAAAGGCCACTGTAACCTTTTCAAGCATGAAGCATGCTAAAAGGAATCTATTTCCTTACTGCCTTGAAAAGGGAAATCAGTCTTAAAAAGCCTTAGTTTTTATTTGTTTAAAAAGACCTTTCCTTGGAGTGTAAAAACAGAGGGAGGATCCTCAAAGCTAAGTGAGCAGTGAGCTGTCTGTTGAAAGGAGCAACCCTGCCAGTCCGTAAGCGATGTGAGATGTGAGATTTTGTTTTTTAAAGAGAAAAACATTCTCGCTCTTGTACTTTCTTCCCCAAATCCTTAGCTGAATTTTAAACTTTGCACAAGCTCGTTTTTGTCTCCGCTCAAAACAGCGAAATGCAGCGGGTGGACGAGCGTTGCGGTGTGGGATCTCGGTGCATCCACGCGCGGCGTTTGTGGTGGGGAGCGGCGGTGAGGAGGCTGCGGAGCGGAGGGGGAAGGGGCAGCTTCATCCCCCCTGCGTGGGAGTGATGTCCTGGGCTGCAGGACCTCAAGTATTGAAACAGCGGTTATAGATGAATGCGTTTGGAAGTTTTGTGTTTGGTTTGGTGGGGGGGGAAGGGAAAAAAATCCAACAGACAAAGTTTTCATGCAAACAAGCTACAAAGACCTGAAAAAGGGTTTATATATTCCCGAAAGCTTGTCTGGTATTTTGAGTTAGATTGTTTGGCCTTATCTAAGGGACGACAGCTCCCCACAGAGCAAGCCTTGCTGTCCTGTGCTGTCGGGCAGCAGCACCACCGCTCCCACTCGACAGGTCTCTGTGCTTCAAAACCTGTTGCTTCTCATTACCTGCCAGCACCTGAGAGCAGGAGCAAGCGTTCCCTCCTGCCCCGCGCGTGGTGCAGCCTCGTGCCCATCCAGTAGGTGTTTTGGGGGCGGCAGTAGTACCCAACCAGACAGCAGCTGATTGACCTGCTGCCCCGCTCCAGATCTGTTGAGGCAGGTTGGGCAGTACCACGCTTTCGAAGTGCTGTGGGAGTCCGGTCGTGCCTCCTCTTGCTTGCGTGGTGCAACTCGAGGACTACTTTGTTGTATTGTTCCCCTGCCTGCTTTGCATTTGCGATTGCATTTTAACAGGGAAGGCTGTGAAGAGTTAACAAGCCTCCTCAGACTTGAGGAAGCCCCCAGGTTGCCTTTTGCTTAAGTCAACTTGACTGTTACATGGCAACACTGAGTTGAAGCAGCTGGGCATTGCAGCAGGCATCTTGCTTTTGTTGCTGAGATGGTCTTCATGAAACAAATTAGCCAGATGCAAGTTTTGACTTAAGCCCACTGGGAACTAGGAAGATAGCAGACCATCTTGCTGTAAGTTAGATATGAACACTATGAAAGAACAATGTAAGTGCTACTTGTAGTCTGTCCTTGGCATCTGTTGGCTAAACGGCCTCTTCAAATATGCACTACAGCTCCAACTTCACTTAGCTGCAGCTAAGCTCCTGATGGCAAGATGCTTTTTCCTCCTGACTATTCAGCCTTCGACTCTTGCGGTGTCAGTGGAATTAAAGAGCATAAAGAGCGGGGTTTTACAGTCAGTGCTGCTGCTTTTGCTCTTGAATCCTGAAAGCTGCTCCGGAAAAGCAGAGGTTTTGTGTGTGGAGGGAAGAGATGAATTAAAATATTCTATCTCCTCCTGAACACAAGAGAGAGAGAGTCCTTATGTTTAGATGATCTCACTCAGTGGGCGTCTAAAGACTGAGTGAATGATGTGTAGTGTGCTGGGGTTTTCAGTACATGTGGCAGGGGAGTGGGCTTTTTTGCTGTTGTGAGGGGATGGGGGGAGATTTTGGTCCGTCTGGGGTTTCTCCATGTTTGGGATTTGATTTGCAAGCTAGGTTGCGCAGATTGGCAACCAGGCAGTTGTCACCCGTGTCTCTCCTTTCAGACGTTACAGCCCCATCTCCCACCTCTAGTTCTCATTTTCCTGAAAACCAATGGCAATTTCAGTGACCTCCGTTGGGACTCCTATGGGACTGCTCCTGGTGTGACACGTTCAATGATCAGATCATAAAAGGGGAATCTAGAACACGCAAAGAAGGGACAAAGCAAGGATCTTGGCAGCTCACCAGCCTTGCTATCTTTCTTGGCTGAGGCTTGCAAGCATCAAGTTGCACTCCTGTGTGGGGGAACAGTGGTTTAATGTTTGATAGCGATCAGACCAGGAGGAGAGCAGAGCACCAGGCATCCGACAGGTTGTCAAACCTGTCACTTCCCTGCCTTTTCTTCCCCTTGACAAGGTTAGCCACTGACTGACAAGGGTACACTTTGCCAGGATGGCAGCAGAGCCTTTAGAAGGAGGAAAAATGCTTTAAAAAATGAGTTCGGCTGCTTTCCACGTATTGTAACATCTCTGTGCAAAGCTGCATTCTCAGACGTGCCTTTGCAATGACTTTGAGCCTTTTCCTTTCTCCTCTTCCCCATTACTGGAAAAACAAACACATGCAGCGCCTTCTCCACAGGCTGCAGTCACTTGTTGGGCGAGACGTGGGTGGGCTGTGAGCAAGATTGCGGGTCCATAAGCATCCGTTACGATGGCTCCTGGTGTGGGATGGACACCTGTAGTCTGAGGACCGGGTGCACCCAGCCACGCAAATATACCTTCGGTGACATTGGTATTACAGATAAGGAGACTTTGGGAAGGGATGAGTTTCTCATCTGAACTGGAGAGGTTTCTCTCTTGATCCCTTCGTCCCCTACCCACCCTTGCCTCTCTTCTTTTTTTCGGGATATTGGAGGGTTGAAAGTGCCACAGTCTGTCCATCTGTTCATTGCACACAGTGTTGACTGCTGTGTTGGTAAAACCAGTTCTAGCTAAATATTTTTAAAATGCACATTCAGTACTCCCTCACTCCCAAGTGCCTGTGAATTTTTGCAAGGCACCTTGGCTCTAGGATTTTATAATGCAGACCGGTGTAGGTTTATGTTGCACACTTTCCCCTGCTGTGTGCACATAATCATACATAAATGCATGTGCCCTCAATGTTTGCTCTCTTTTCCCAAACCGTGGCCAACCTCGGTTGCATTAATATTAAGACTATAGTTTTGAAAAACCTTAGTGGAATCTGCATTCATTGTAGGAGTGGAAGGATGTTTGTTAATCCTTTTCCCATGACGCACTTTATACTACCTTGGATCTGGTATAGTTTTTGCACTGTTGAATCAAAATCATGAAGATGATCGTCATAAGGCATAAAAAAGTTAGCATGCTCTTATCTATTTTAATTTTGTTTGAATGATGCCATATGCTTTTCTGAATATGGCAGGTAGTTGAAGGAGGAGAATGTACCAGTTGGGAACTGCTGGAACAAAACAATAGTATATTTCTTATGGCTGATGGATTGTTACTTTGTCTTTTTTTTTTTAACATGCTCAGTCATGAGCGAGAAAGCAAAAATCAATGTTAGGGAGAAACAAACAAAGAAGAAAAATTGAATTATCAAATTAGTTTGGGTAAAAAAGTGAATGTTAAGCAAGAAAGCCATGCATCGCTGTAGGTCCTTTGTGCAGAGTTTGTTCAACAGCCTTTCAGAGCTCTGAGATCTAATTGCAGTGCTTGTTTCCTCTAACTACCAAATTGCCAGATAATTGTAGCCAGGAAGAGGTAGATATGTGTGTGCTTTTGCGAGGTAGGTTAGCTGCACAAATTTCCCTTTTGGGAATAAGTTAGGTTTGCACCCTCTTTGTCAGTTCCTTGGCAGGATGAAGGCTGCTTACCTGTCCCTCTGCTGTGGGAAACGCCGCTGGGATGTTATTTATCCCACGAGTGAGGATGCACTTGCTGTGACACAGATTCCAGCCTTTGCAGAGGCAGGTGTTCCCTCACCTGCATGGGGCGATGGTTTGGGATTAGGACTGAACTGCAAGACTTTCAGTGAACACGATTATTTTTCTGCTGAAGTATTATGGCAACTAGAGCAGGGTGTATTATGTAGAAAGCTGCGTTTCTGGAGTACTCACTGCTGTTTGCTGTCAGATCCAGAAAGGTATAAACTGCTTTTTTTTGTTGTTGTTGTGGCTTTTTTATTAGAAAGACAAGAAGCAGCTGCTTAGCTGAATGTTGGTGCACAAGTTGGTTGTTTGATATTCATCATGTTGCTCTAAGCATCTGTTGACAGGTGGGAAGAGTTCTTGGTGAGCAGGCTCATGGTTTTATTGCCTACTTGGGTATAACTGCTGCTTGGAAGGCTGACAAGTTAGCAGAAAACCACTACTTTGTGCTGTGCAGAAATCTGTTAGTATGGGTGGATATGGACCAAGCCAAGCAGATAAGAAAGACATTAAATAAATGCCCTAGACGTGAGAATGAAGAGCTGAAGCTGAGCTGTTGTCATGCTAATGCTGCACAGGAGCACGTTGTTAAAAGTGGTGATGTATGGCAGTTGCTTCGTTGTATTTAGTTTCCATGTCATGTTGGGAATTCAGTTTAACTCTGGAAGACAGTACTTGTCCGATGAAACTGGTATTAGTGCCCTGCCAAGTGAAATAACTAGCTTTAGAGACTGAGAGGACATTGGGCTCTGGAAGGTATTCGCCGTGAAGTTGGGTAACAACTTTGTGGGTGTAGAAAGCGCGAATGTTTAAGTGGGGTTCATGCTGCCTCGGTACTTCTCAACTAGAACCTTTCCATGTTCTTGATGACTAAATGATCTAAAAGACTTTAGCTGGAAAAAGAAAAAGAAAAGTTCATCTTTTGACACAAAGCCTTATATCTATTATATTCTTCAGAACATATGAAGACAGTCTTTGACCTGCACAAATATCAGAGGTCCATACAGTTGCTTTAAGGTCGCTTGAATAGCCCTGTAGAATAATATGCTGGCATTGCCTTTGACAGATAGCCTGGACATTTGCTTACTGAAGCCGGTCTTCAGAGCCACTGTGTCTTGGTAGCAAAGACTGTAATAAAATTGTTCGGTTCAAAACAGACCATTCTTCATTTTGACTCGTAATCGATAACTGTCTGTGGCTGGTGTCGCCTCAGACTCTGTCTCACAGGGACTTATTGTACAGTGAAGTCCTCTATGCTAATCTGTGTCTATAAATAAAGATCCATCTCTGTGAAGACTTCTGCATCCTTCTTAGGCTGGTGGAGAGCTAGGGGCTGAGAGGGGAGCCCTTGTTGTTTAGGGGCTTGATAGACTTTGATTAATTTGTATTCTGGATCTGCTTTTTCCTGAAGAGATACAGGATTTAGTATACTTAGCTGGACAAGCGGTATGTTTGCCACGTCTTTGGCAAATGTCTTTGCCTTCTTCGAGGCTGAATAAAACAACAGCCACAGTGTTTCTGGCAAATGCGCATGGAAGACAAGTTGCGGCTAACCCATCTTGCACGTGGTGGAGTTCCAGCATGTGCGGGACTCGTCCCCATGACCAGGGCCACCAGGTCGGTTGAGCCAACTGCCCAAAAGTTGGGGCCAGCTCTCGGTGGGTGCACAGGGACGGCTTTGGGAACAGGGCAGGTCTGCGGCAGTGCTTCCCTGAGCCCTCTGCTTGACAGGACCATGCGTCACGGTGGTGCCCCGCTGCCTTCCAGTGAGATGCTGGTTGGTGATGGGGATTTATTTAGGGATGTGGCTAAGTGGCACAGGAGTCTGGCTGGTTCCCTGTGTCCCAGTTTAGCAGCAGAGACGCCGGGAGGGAGCAGTGGGCAGAGCATCCTGATTGAAACGTGAGGCTCGTGTGGGATCTGCTGATTTACAACTTGCTTCTGCTCTGCTGGAGTAGTGGGATTTTTTTTTTTAAAGATGCCTGCAAAGGCGTCTTTATATGGGTGTCTGAGGGAGAGGCTGGTGGCGTGGTGGGAGGATATTGAGTTACTTTGAGCTGCTGTAGGATGCAGTGTCTGTTGAGCAGGCAAGTCTCTATTTATACGCGCGGCCGACGGTGGGTGTGTGAAAGCTCTCGGGCTTTTACACGAGCTATTGTCTGTGCTGATGTGAAACGGCCAGATGGATGCTGGGGGGGTCAGAAATGCTCTGCGTTCCCAAACAGGGGCTGTACATAATATCTGATATATTTGCTATCCTAACTCTTGCCATAGCACATGCAGGATGCGACCTAGATGCAGCAAAGTACCCACCTTCAATGCCACGGTACCCGCCGGAGAGGCACGGCTGCGATAAGCAGTAGGAAAAGGGATGCGCGACCGTGGTGTGGGGTTATTCCTACAGCCGTGCTCCCTCGTGGGCACAGAGCGGGGGTTTAGGCACAGCCCAGCAAGGGGAAACGCCACGTGCTGGGGAGGAGCAGGATGGCCATGCGTGGCTGAGCTCCAGAAGAACGGGGGGAGCGCGTTGGTGGCTGCTGCTGGATGATGATGAATATGAAATGGGAGCAGGAGAACATGGATCTAACTCAGAGTCTGCCCACGCTGTTTCAGACCATGGCTTAAAGAGCATTTCTCTCCATCAGCTGAAGCTGCTACTGCTCCGCCGCTTTCCTCATCGTGGCTGTGTGTTGAATCAGGCTGGGGAGTCAATGTGGGGTAAAAAAAAAAAGAGCTGAAAAAGAGCGTGTGGCTATGGCACACCATACCAAAGAGAGAAATGCTCGCCAAAATGTGCCCACAAGGCCAAAGTAAGAACATTACATGTTTTGAGCCGTAGATGGCATGCTGAAACCAACCAAGAGCAGTTTTTCTGTTTTTACACTGTTTTTTGCTATTGTTGGAATGCTGCTTCCTTGATATGAAGTGTCTCATACTGCAGGGGAGGCTTAAGACTGGTGTATTGAGGTGTCCTGGCTCTGCATGGTTATCTTACAATGTGGGGTGATGCTCCAAAATGTGCAGCTTTGGGATCTTTCTCCCTTTGGCTATCAGTTTCCACACTTAAATTGCATAGCTGGCAATAAATGCTGCCAAAATGTTACATAGATGAAGCAGCTTCATAAGAGCTTTAGTGCCACAACCTTTCCCAACCCCTGCAATTACATTTTAATTCAATATTTCATTGGAGTTTTCAAATAATTTTAAATTAATAGGGACCAGATTGTAGGAGGAAGAGCTGGCATCGTTCTCTGTTTGCTTAGAGTCTTCTGCACTGCAGATACCCGGTCGATACACACAGCTGGGAAAAAAAAAAGGTTTTCTCTGAGGACAGTTGAGTGATTCCTGTTACCAGCGAGAAACCAGAGCCCACCTAGAGCTTAAATGCTGAAACAGGTCCCAGGAAGGGACCTGCAAGGGGGAGGGTGCTGGGGGGGATAGGCGTGGGGAGGGAAGGCAGAGAGAAAAGCACTATTTTAGTTCCCTCCTTAGTGTAGGAGTGTTATTAATAAGCAGCAAATCAGTTGCACAAAAAGTCCTCTGCTGCGGCGCCTGGCTCTGGGTTTTTGAGCTGACGGACTGTGAGCAGGCACGCAGCAGTGTCTGGGGGGGGCTGCTTGATTTCGGGTGCTTCTGCCTGGGTAGGCACGAGGTCTGCGGTTTGTTCTGCGTTTGGCGAAATCCTTGCAAGGGGCACCTTCCCCTCGCCCCCGTCCATCGCGCTCGCGGTTTTGGCCTGGCGCTGGCTGGCCGTGACATCTTTAGCTGAGCTGTCTGCCTGCCGTGGGGGCTGGATTATCCTCCCCGATGCCAGGGCTGAGGGATTTGCTGCCAGGGGCTGGCTGGGAGCTGTGCGTGGCTTGAGGCTGGGTTGTCGGCTTCCCAGGCAATCCTTGAGCAATGGGCATAAAAAAGGATGGCGAAAATCCCACCGATTCCTCCAGAGTCAGGATTTCACCCTTTTTGCTTAAAAACAATCAGGCGAGGAAAGCGCAGCAATGATGGGCTAGCGCTGGGCAGGCTTGCGTCAGACCTCTTAAATGCGTTAGGCTTGATTGATTTAAACCACCGGGTTTAGTCACGATTTAGATCAGCAAGCAACAGCCTTCATTTAAATAATTGACCTGAATCTTGTTTTTTGCATTTATATTTATTAAAGTGATTCTCATGGGCTGGTAGCCGTGAAATATACTGAGGAAGAGAGGCTGTGTTGCATTGGATTTGGTGTTCCTTCTTTCGTAGTCAGGAAAAAATCCAGTGTCTGTGCTTACATATTTAATAAGTTGTATAGGCTTATAGGTGTGTGTTAGGATTTGTACCATTCTTGATATATTAATTACTGTTGTTTTGCTTGTGATTTCGTCTCAAACTCTCTTTGGAAAGAAGCTGGAATTCAGTTACTGTGCACAAAAATAGCATTTGCAAAGCTCTATTGAAATATAATTATCTGAAGCGTATCAGATGCACACAAGAAGTACTGAAATGCCCTTTGCATTAGGGCTACTCTTCTAATGAGGAAGTTTAGAATGTGAAAAATTTGCACTGATTGCCTGTTCGTACCATGCTGCTAAAAATCTGAGGATTAGTAGGATCTCATTGTTTCTTCATAAGCAAGAAAACCCAAGCAAGTTCCCACTTCATCTGATTGGAGTTAGTTTTTTTAAGTCTGAGAGGGTGAAGCTATTTGCAAAGCCTCGGGCTAGCCCGGTACCTTCTTGCAGGGTGGATCTGCTGAGGTCCTACTTGCTGAAGTCACCTTCTCAGACCAGTTCAGTGGCTTGTACACTGTAAAACTCTGTCGCCAAACCTTTTATAAAAAAGTTTTCTCTTTAACACAAAGGCTAAAATCCTATTTCTGGTAAAAAATAATGAATATAAGTATTTGGAATCTTCAACTGATGGTGAGAGAGTAAGAAAATGTATTTATGATGTAGTTTGAGAATAATATTTCTTGTTCAAAAAAAAAAAAAAAAAATAGCAGTGCAGATTCCCAACACAAATTATTGCTTCAGGTTCTGGTCTTGGTCTTGCAGCTGTATCGCTTTCATGCGGGAGTCCCACTGAAAAATTTGTTGCCCAGATGCAAATGCAGGCTTTGAGCCACTGAAAGTATTTCTAATAAATTCACTTTTCAGGCAGCTGAGGGAAAAGCAAGCTTCTGTTAATAAGAATCTTTGTTATCTTGGAAAGTCAGTTATGAATGGAGAAACCGTAGCATCATCAAAATGTGTAAAAATAAATAAACTGCATTTTGAGCATTTACTAAGGAAAAGATGACAAGACAACAAACCAATGTTCTTTAAGACCTAAAGATAGGAACTCTGATCGTGAGAGTGAAGAATTGGGCATCTCTGGGTCGCTGTGGTTTCTGATACAGGAGGGAAATGCATTAACTTCATTCAAAAGGGAGAAAATTGTTTTTTCGTCCTATCTATAAGCAGTTTCATTAACTTTTCATGATCAGTAGATTGTGAAAAAGAAACAATAACTGTGTGACAGGCTGAGGTTAGAAATTTTGTAGTTTTAGTGGGAATAAAAAGGCTATGGTTCTTCATTGGCGTGGCTTGACATAAATTAAGCCTGACATTGCCAATAGTATTTAAAAAATTGGTAATGCGATTAGTGATTTAATGCTGACTTTACATAGAAACGTTCTTAATATTTAATCAAGTTAAACAGAGCTTCAGTCATTTTCTTTTATGGCTTAATTTTCCACCCCAGCATGGGTACTTTGGAGACAGTGGTGGTGTGAGACCTTGCAAAGCTGCTGTGGCATATGCCAGCACAATGCAAGCTGATCACAGCCTGTCCCCAGCTCTGAAAGGGCACCTCTGGCTCTCTAGAGCTGTCAAGTCCTGGTCCTCCTGTGATTTGGTCGAGCAAATTTGATTTTTGATTGCCGCCACCATTAGAGATGTGCCATGGCGTCCCAGTAACAGTATGGCCCTTTGCGTCTCTGCTCTGCCCCGTGAGTCCTTTTGGCTGCTCCTCCCTGGATGCTTTCTGCCTCGTTGGTACATTTGTGGTACCTTTATTTGCACTGAAGCTCATCCAGCCCTTTTTTTCTCATTCGCTCCATTTTTTTGAGGTTTCTCATTGCTATTCAAATCAGCAAGAGAGATGTTTTGAATCAATCTTTTCAAACTTCCCATGTTAGATTGATTTTTTTTTTTTTTTTTAAGTAATTCACTTTTACCAGTGGATAGGAGTATTAAAACGTGCTGTTTACAGTTGTTAGCATTCCTGCTCTAAATTTGTTGTCACACTTGCTGAACAGGCAGGCACACTCTGAGCTAACGATGTGGCTTAGCACACGTCCATCTGCATGTATTTTTATGTTGGGAACGGCGAATGCCATAGCTCATGTTTACTACAAACTGCTTATCTTGGATGGGCACCAAGTTGTGTTTGCACAGGGGTTGGAATTTAATTAATAGAGAATGTGGGCTTAATTTTTTTTTTATTAATGAAAAGTCTTAAGCATGCTAGATGCCTTAAAACCATGTTTAAATATTATTTTATGCTGACCGACTAAGCAAAGGAAAGATGGGATCAGATGGGTCACTGGAGTCACTTTTCAAGGGGCGTGGGTGCCAAGCCCTATTTGTTACAGCTACGTGAGGACTGTAAAGTACTTCTCTGCAGTTGGTACCAGTGGGAGCTGGGTGGTCGACTGATTTTAGGATGCTTATAAAAATCCACCGAGCTCCTGTTGACATTATTTGGATCTAAGAGAGCTTTTAACGTTTCCATGGTTCATGCCGGGTGCCCAAAACAGCTGGCCCTGGACAGCGGTGCTGCAGAGCTTGTGTGTTTGATGGCTTTTCTGCAGCTATGGTCCAGCTCTCTGCTTGAAGGGATGGAGACCAGGTCCCTCCGATGGCTTTCTTGGCATCTGCTACACAAAATACATGTGCTTGCCGACGAGGCAGCAGATTTTAAAACCTGACCTACTATTAGCAGCTATAAAGTTCCCTGTTAGGAATTTGTTGGTGGGTTTTCACACTTCGACATGAAACAAAACTTAAACTTTCTTTTTCTCCCAGAGCTGTGGCTGGCAGTGGCCCCAGGGTCGCTGCTGTCTAAATGGATGCTCGCCTACATGGTGCAAAAAAGCCGCATTTTCAGGTTGAAGGCTCCCAGGTGCTGGGGTGGATTTCCCTGGGATCCCCATGCTCGGTGTGTTTGCATCCGTACACGACAGCGCAACAGGACGTAGATGAGAAGAAAGCTGGAGCGGAGCATCAGATGCTTTAATATCCTACCTCTGACTGAAACAACCTCCCTGTGTGGAAGATAATAAACATTTCTCGTCTCTTAAGGGAAAATCATGCACAGACAGAGACAAGCACATATAAATAATTTACAAAGCTGTAATACACTGTAAATAACAAGCCTACTGAATAATGAATTAACCCAACTGCTGATTCATAGGTAAATATCTCTTGTAAAGCAGAATTTTTATAGATTTTTACAGCTTAGTTAATATCCCCTCGTATTTTATTAAGGCTATTCAGGTGAAGTATTCTGGTAATAATATGTATATCTTTGGGAGTGAGACGGAGTGGTTGCGGGCTGTCGTGCTGGCGGCAAGCCTGTCGTCCCTCTGCACCGAGGAAGCAGAGCCTTGCTGGGTCTGGGCAAGCTCTGGCTTTTGTTAGTCAGGCTTTTCTTTCCCTTTCAAGCAGGCAGCAGAGATTAAGCAGGAAGAATTTTGATGTGGCCAAAGAACTGGAGAGCTACAGGGAGGAAGAAGTCTTCTGAGCATCTTTTTTTTTTTTTCTTTTTTTCTTCTTCTTCTTTTTTCCAAGCTTCTGGTAATAAATAATGCATTCACTCTACTTTGGCTGTGCTCTAGACGTGGTGAGATTTCTCTGTGCCTTTGAGCATGGGGAGGCGGCGAAGCTGCTGGGTCGGGATTGCCACGCGCCGATTCCCGAGCCCCTCCGTGAACACCGCATCCTTCCTGGCCGTAACAGCCGTCTGTTCTTAGCCCCTCTCGTCAGCTGGTCGGAAAGAAACCAAACATGACATTTGCTTCCTCCATGCTGTTTCATCCCCCTCTTGCCCTTCTTTCTCAGACAAGCCTTAATAAGAAATAAAAACAGTTGCTAAGCTACAGGATAGGGAACATCGCAGCATTTTGTTGCAGTCCCAGTATGAACGTGCCTTTCTGAGCACTGGGCAAGTGGGAAGGGCTCTCTCGTAGCTTGAATTGTTTGTCAGTTAAAGTGTTGTACTCCTAATGCAGATGATATTGAACGTGTCAGTTTGATTTATGCCCACGTAGATGGGGGCTTTTCTCCCTCCCCTTCCTCTTTAATGTGGAAAAAGGTATTATCTGCTTTCTTTTTCATCTGTTTTGGGGCTTGTCACTTGTCAAACATGTTGCTGTTTTGTTTTATTTCTGATAGCTTAAATAATTGCTTTCATAAAAGTTAACTAGATTTCTTTCATCTGGAAGTACATTAGTTCTAAATTGCATTTTATATTAAAGTATAGATGTCAACACTGATTTTTTTCACTGGCAACGTACAGTGCTGCCATTGAAGGTATCTGTGGCAAGGGTCCATCTTTAGGGTTGAAGAAAATACTTTATGAATGAGAATTATTCCAGGATGATGTGCATGGGGTACCCGCTGTGCTAATCGGGTGATTTTAGGGTGTTCCCTTGTAAAGAAATGGGCATTTTGCTCAATACGCAAGGCTTTCTTGTAAAATAAGTTCCACACCTGTTTGACTCAAGAGGTGGGATGTGCCAGCATGAAAGTGTTCCCTATCCTTAAAGGCTCTCAATCTTCAATTCTGCCCTGCCCTAAGTACCTTACCCTGTAAGAGGAGAGTAGATCCTGAGATACTCATTGAGGAAGAGGACGCTGCTGCCCGTTCTCTTCTAGGTAGCTCAGGATGGGATTATACCTGAGTTTAAACCTATTTTCCATGAGCGTAGCTCTTCTGTGTAGAGTTTCTTTATATATGATGTTAAAAAACAACCAGTGCCACTAGTGACACCTTTATATAGGTTGCAGTGAAAGTAAATCTGAAGTAGCACAATATTCTGGGTTCCTATTTCCTTTGCCTGTCAAAATACCCCATGAAATCCTTGCCACTACTCGGCAGTGTACTTAATTAAGCGAACCATAAGTTCAGCGTGCCGCGCGGATGACTTTGCAACGTGCTTGCTGCCACCGTTACCGACAGGGAAGTACAGTAACATTTCTCCGTGCCCACGGAACAAGGGGAAATGCTAATTGGTCACACGTATGGCTCTCCTCGCATGCTGCATAGCTCTGCGTGGCATTGGACCCCAATTAATTCAGAAAGTTGGTGCATGCACATCTTTTCACTCGTTGCCCTTCTGCCAGGAATAAGCTGTTGGATTTTTACGCTCAAAATGTCATTTAAAAAGTCCCACCGAATTACTAGGAATGTAACTTGGGCTTGAAAGGAGGAGGGTATAGTCAGGCTCAGGGCAAAATGTAGATTTTTTTTGTGTTAAAGGTGTTTCTGCAGTCTGGCTGGCTGGAGAATTTCAGTGTAGCTTGTTGAGGCTTCGAGGCACAGCAGTGCAAGTAATTTACAATGCAAAATGCTATTTTTTCTATTTTAAAGATTAACAGAGCCTAATTTGGAGGAAAGAAAAGTGTGTGAAATTAGTTCTCTAGCATTTGTAGCTTGTTAATGCTTACATTCTCTTAATCAAGAAGAATTTAAAAATGCTTTTGTAGTGCTCTGCTTTTTTTTGTCCATGAAGCATTTTCCTTTATTCTTGCCATTCTATGTAGAGGCATTTCCTGGGGGCTGAGGAAAACTTTCTATTGTAAGGAAAAGAGAAAGAATAACCTCTACGAAGACTTCCAAGTTGCTGGTGAAAAAAATAAGGGCAAAATACTATGTGGTGAAAGTCTGTCAAGATTTTTATTTTTTTTAAACAATTAGATATAATTATAGATTATATCAGATTATAGATTATATATAGCTGTAAATTAGATATATTTATAGTTCCAAATAAAGTTTGTATGTATAAAGAGTAATGTGCCAAGAGCTCAGCTGGGATCTGACTTTTTACCCTGCCAGGCACTGTGCAAGCACCATCATGAGGTGCTTCCCCAGAGAGGCTGTGGGCTGCCCCTCGCTCCCTCCGGCTGTGGGACGGTGTTCCTGCAGAGGTGGAAAAATGGCAATGATAAAGACCAAGTCATTAGTGGAAAATCCTATTTAAAACTTTTGTTCCCACCACTCTGTATTTACTCACTATCTTCTAGCTGAGTAAAAAATAGTCTTCCGTTTTCCGATGAAAGCACTAGACTGTGAGCAACTTTTCTGGCGTTATGTCTTCTGTGTAAAGCCTTCGAGACCTGTTGCCTTTTCCCCCAAGGGATGTTCGTGGTAGTTCCCTCTGCACGGTGGCTGCAGGTCGGTCTGAGGGATACCCCAGCGAACGCTGTGGGAAGCCAAGACCTGCTGGGGACTCTGCCCGGTCCAGCCTCCAAAGCGGGAGGATGTTGGTCTGTCCCACCACCCATGTTTCTGTAAGGACTCACGTTTGATGCTGGAGCACTGGTGTGCGAAGTAATGCGTGGATTTCATGTCTGAGGGGAGTGAAACTTCTTTTTGTAGTAAACAGCCTGAAGGACAAGTTACAACTGTTGTTCTTCCACCCTTCCCACAGAGTGTTGCTGAGCATCTCTTAAAGCCATGTCTTTGGGTGTCCGTTATGCAGCTAAAATAAGAAAAGATTAATAGATTTGCTCACAGATTATTTTTTTGCATCTAACTGTTGTCAGCTTAAGTCTCTACTAGTTAATGAGACTTCTTCTGACACCTGAACCTCCCGTCCCTCCCAGGACTGTGGTGGTCCCTCTCTGCATGGGTGACACCCCATGGTGAGCAGCTGTGACTGCTGTGCTGCCGGCAGCAGGGCTGAGCTTTAGAGATGCACACGAAAGAGAGCTCACGCTGCCTGGAAAACCGATGGTGGGGGACAAGGGTATGATCAAAACCTGCAAAACCACATGTGGCTTGGAGGGACCAAACTGGGGATGACTGTTTGCTGTCTCTCACGGTACAAGGGCCAGCAGGCATCAACTTCAGACAACCTCTGGGAGGTGGTTCCTGATGACTCCTCATCACTGTGGGTACTCAAAGTTTGTATGAGCTCAAAGACTGGGCAAATTCACCTTAGGATGCTGGGCTAGAGAGATCTTTGGCCTAAGCGAGTATCGCGGTCCTTATGTTTTAAAGAGGTCTTACTATCTTGCTGCTGAAACCAGCCATGCTCTTCCCTGAATCCTGCTTTGGGAGAGGCAAGCTGTGCCTTCAATGATGCGCAGCCTCCTGGGCAAACCCAGGGATGCATTTGTGGTGTTTCAGCGATGCTCTGCAGTCATGGTGGGGTCTCTTCAACGCTTGGTCTGTCCCCGGGGTGTCCATCTCGGAATTCTTTGAGGATGCTGGTGCCAGATTCAAGAATATGGTGCGGGGCTCTTGCACAGTGCTTTTTGTCTGGAGTTCCAGTAGTTCTCTCCGAGAGAAGCTCAGATCAACGTCTTGTGGCAGCAGGAAAATAAGTTCAGAGGCTTGCTGTGGCTTGAACCAAGGTTGACGACAGAGCCAGACTTTCACAACCTCCCGGTTTGATTCCCCTTTGAGTTTACTGGCGCTGAATGTCTTGTAAGAAAAATCTGTAGTTACTGGTATTGCTGCTGGATGAAAGGTTAAGAAACAGGGAGAGACCGTTGGCTGAAACTGAAAGTGTTAGCAATTGAGAGGTACGCTTGGGCGGGAAAGGCTAAGCATTGCCCTAGGCTTAAACATCAACAGGTCAGCAAGTCAAATGGTCTCATGAGATCCTTCAGCCCTGTCTTGTCCGATTTTTTGCTGGAGGTTGCTTCTACCTTTAATGAGACACTTTGCTCCCTGGGTTTTCTCGGTTCTAGGCTTGTTTCTATACTGCATGCTCTTGCCCTCTGAAGGTGATAAACCAACAGAAGTTACCTGTCAAGACCCTTGGCAGCCAGAAGTAAAGATAAAAGGGATTAAGAGAGACGGGGTCTTTCCTGTGAGGCTTCAGACACTTTTTCAGCTCCACGTGCTCTGAAATCTCCACTCTGATACCAGTTCACCCAGTGTAAATGAGCTGCTTCACGTGCAGTTAGTCCATCCTTGGTGTGTGAAAAGCTATGGACTAAAAATGTAGCTATGGTGTCACTGGGGCTGCTTATAGATGGGTATGTACAAAAGCTGTTGTAGCTCTTTGGTGTCCCTAGAGAATGGGTATGGGAGGACAAGCTGTTACAGGGACAGGCATGACCATAGGACAGTTATGTGCACAGGTTGCTGGCCTTGGAGCCGCTTTTCAAAGTGAGGAAAAAGCATCCAAGTTCTTTGGCTGAGTAACGTTTCTGTAGAAAACTGGATTTGGCCCCTGGTATTGTGCTGTCTCCTGCTTCCTAGCTACCCTTGTCGATGAAGTCGTGTGCTCTGTGCTGCTTCCCTTTGAGCTCTTGAGTCTTGAGCCATCACCTACCCATCTGAACCAAGGCAGGGGGACACCTCTCCTCTGCTGTGGGACCCACCGCCCCAGCCATCTGCTGCCCAGTAACGGCTTCAGTCTAATTCTGCTTCTTGCGGTGTTAAATGAAAAAAGTGGCCTCCGTTGCTTTGTTTGGCCTTTATCATGACAAAGGATGGGTTTTCATCTCTGTACTTGTAAGTTCCCGTTAGACTCATTGCCAGGGATTCACAGGCAAATACTTTGCTGAAGCGTCAGAAATCAGTGGCATAAGGTCCTGCTGCTTGGATACCCTACCACTTGGTCTACAAAAGGGGGTGTGTGGGATGGAAGGGAAGAAGGAGAGAGAGCACATAGAGAGAGAGCTCTTCACATCACCTCTCCTTGACTCTGACTCTGGAGCTCAACGGTTCCTTTCTCGAGATCTTGGGACAATGAAGAACCGTGTTGGGAAGCAGCCTGATGCACAGATGTGCTGATAGATGTGACAGTCCGTAGGAACCCCCTACATCAGCTTTCCACATGGAGTTTGTTAAATTTAAACTTGTATAATGACCTTAAATTACAACTGACTTTAGAAGGATTAATGTGTTTTCTGGAGCCTCCTCAGCAGAGTTGTTTATCTGCAGGGAAGCAGACGTATCTTCATCTGCTAGCAAGGCTCCAAACCGAAGCTGAATGCTTACGGGCAGTGTATTGCTGTGGAGATGAGCTGGCCAGAAATATGTTTTGGCTAGGAACTGAGGAGCTTGAAATGCTCATTAGAGCAAGAGGTTGTTCACAGCCTCCTGGGGAAGACAAATCCTGATTATTTCCAGGATAGAGCTTGCTTAGACTGAGGAGTGAGGATGAAGGCATGCAGCTGCTTGGGAGAGAGAGCTCAGTATATGGAGATGTTTCCAGGCTGGTGTCCCAGCCTTGCTACAGCACCCCTGGGCAGAATGAGATTCAGAAACGGGCAGTTCTTAAAGGGCAGTGAAGGAATTGCTGTTGTCCCAAACCTTGCAGGCTTCCTTGGTGCCAGACTTCTCTTCGAGTGAGGTAGAAGTGCATGCCAGGTTATTTTTGATTATGGCATGGTATAGATGACAAGCTAGCATGTGGTATGTCTCCAGTTTCCCTGGGGAGATGTTTCCCCCCCATGCTGCTTCGTGCCCTGCTGCAGCAGCGCATCTTGGCTAGGGTTATCGCATTGCTGTGCACGTTTGGGTTTGCAGAGGGGACGAGTAGAATGAGGATTTGCACGTGTAGTATGTACACCTCTGTACACTCCATCTACCGGGGTTTGAGGAGGTTATGTTGACCCCTGTGTTTCTAGAAGACGGTTCCTTTTGGACTGATCACTCCCCATAGATGAGCTTGGCTCCTCTTCCGAACGTATCAGGTACTTCTGGCCTTGGACATAGCTTGCTCTCTTTGGAAAACATGGAGTTGCACGTGCAGGCCAGGTACTGCCTCACCTCTTACCAGCATGGCATTGCTCCTGGTGACCTCAGCCAGAGTACTGCGGTAACATCTGCTGAGGTGCCTGGGTTTGGATGAAGGAACACTCTCTAGCCCCAAATTATTTTCCTGGAGATCTCCCCTAAAGCGCTTTTAATATTTTGTAGTATATCGCTTTATTGGTCTTGGATGAGTACTCATCTGGCAATGTTTCCTGTCTGGAAAACCTTCAGTTGTGTGTTATCGCTTGGTTTTGGATGCTACTGAGGGCGAGGGTGGGAGGCAGCCCCGGCCAAGGGTGCTGCGGGGCTGTGGGTGCTGTGCTGCCCAGGCGCCTCGTCCCGGGGGGTGGGGGGCTGCCTGGGGCCCTGCCTGCACCTCACAAACCCCACCAAGCCTCCTCTTACGAAATCGAACAGTGGGTGCAAGGGGAAGCTAAGCAGAAAATTCATTTGAACACCAGGATGAATCTGCTTTTGATTTTCATCATTTTTATAGGGAGTTGTAAGACTTTCAGAAATCCTCTTTTTATGTCGTTCATGACTTTTTTCGCTAATTTGATACTCTGGGATGTTGTTTTACATTTCATTTTAGTCTCTAATCACAGAAAATTATAGCTGGCCGCACACGCTGGCTTTGCATTCTTGCATCTTGTTTATGTTCATTTGTACTAAGGGATAGCGCTCGCCGCGTCTGCCCAATTTATTTTTCTCTGCAGCAGCAGGAATTTCCAATACTCTGGAGCTTCATTACCATGTGCAGGAAACTAAATTCAAGGTTATCTTATTTGAACTTTATGACTTCTTGATGTACAATGTTTTATTTATTTATTTAAGGTTTATTAAACCTTTCAAAAAAGAAGACCTTTAGAAAAAGTGCATGATGTGTAGCTTATTAAGAAAACTTAATTTAATTTTGAGATTTAAGGAGTTTGAATTATGTCCCAAATATTTGATTTCTGCCCTGAAAATGGGCAGAAATGGAGGGGGGAGATGAGCTGTTGGAGCCAGTGCCTTGACTTCTGATGTCTGTGAGCCAGCAAAAAGCATGTTTTCAGAGAGGGATGAGTGCATAGATTTTTTTCTAATGGGTCTCCTTGGTGATTTCTTGAGATCTCATTTTAACATTTGGGTTTTACCCCATGACCTTTCAAAACCTCTCTTTACTGACAACTAGAAGATAAGGATTTTTTTTTCCCCCAAGGTTGTTTAATAACCATTTTATGAGTCACTCTTACTGCAGGCTGATTTTGGCTGTTGGTTTGTTTATTAACTGAAAGACTACTTCGTAATTCTGAGCACACCTATGGTGATCAGAACAAAATCTCCAGATATTTTATAGGGCTTGTAGCTAACAGCAGCACCTGTTGGTTTATATTTTGAAACCTTTCCTTCGATAAAAATGCCCGTGAGGTGGTTTTCTGCTGTAATTACTTCTTTCCACAGGAGATGGTCCTTTGACACTAAATCCACCGCCTGCTCTAACTCACAGCATTAAAGGTCATGTCCTTGGTGACATCTCCTAAAGCAGAAGAGCACTTTTTTGGATACGCATAGTAAATATAACTCGCATTAATTTTTAGCAGTGGCTGAAGGATTCCTCCCGCCCTTGTAGAAAGGTGCAGTTTAGGAAGGCTTGATCTTTGCTTATTCCAGAAAAAATGCCGTTGGCTGATGGGTTTCTGGAGTTGTTCCATGGTTTGTGTCGTCTCGCTGGCCTTGGTCATTCATCAGCATAGGTGGGCGAGGGAAGTGCTTGTAGACTGTCTGCGACCCAGTCTGCTTGGAAATCTGCTGGGTCTGGGAGCTACAGAAAGTAGGGGTTTCTGCGTCGCCGTTGCTCGAGAAGCACTTCTTGGCTTCGCCCCACCGTCGTGCGCATTCGGAATAAACTCACACTTTGCTCAAGAGGGCTGTTGTTCATCGATGTCTCCTTTTCTTTTTCATCATCTAACAAATAAATAGCAACTTGAGCACCAAATAATGCTGCTTTCAGAAGAAGCCTCCACGCGTCTTCCTCCTCTGTGGGGAAAATGCTGTCAAACGTTCTACTGAATGAGTTTATTTTGGTGCTTTGCAAAAGACGTGGGAGGTGGCTGCTGGGGGGGGTTGTGCTGGTGTGAATGGGCGTCTTGTGAAGCCTGTCGAGATGGCAGCACGGAGACTGACGTCTCTGTGTCCAGACAGCAAGTGCTCTGTGGGCAGCGGTTGTGGAAATGCTCCCGCTCCCCTGCCAGCTCGTCCCGGGCTGGATGCACAAGCGGTGGGCAGGGGTTGGGGACAGGCAGCCTAAGGGGAGAGGGGGGCGAGCAGCGTGCTGGGGCCCGGAGGATGGGGTTTCAGATCCCCCTCTGGACGTACGGTTCCTGTTGGAGCTGCTTGCATCACGTCTGACTTGGGGAGGGACAAGAACTGGGACTTTATTTACGTCAGCGATGTGCTGGGATTCCTCATTATCTTAAGATGCAGCCACAATTATTTATTTAAGGCACTCGCGCCCTGTGCCACACTGACCGTGTGTCTCCAAAATAGCATATGGAAGCCTGAAGGTTTCCCCTTTCGTTGTTTTTTCCCCGGTGCGACCTGTTGTGCGGTCCGCAGAGGAGGGGGCCGGCTGCTCCGCGGTGCGGACCTGCTGCCCGTGTCCAGCCCCAGGGCTGTGATGGAGCCCGTGGGTTCCTTACTGGTTTGCAGGCTTCTGTGCATGGTGGGCGAAAGTCCCGTGCTTGCGTTACCTGTGCAGCTTCCCATCAGTTACAGAAACCCCTGGCTTCTGTCCTCTGTAAGATAACCAGGCATCGATGAAGGATTAGTGAGGGATTTTAATTTAGCACAAATAATTGGATTAAGCTGGAATTTGCTTCCCGTTAGTTTTAGATTAGCCAATACAAATAGATGGAGCTTGACTTTGGCCTGTTCTGCATGTGCAAGTGCTGCATGGAGCTGTTGCAGGGGCTGCCAGCCACCGCTGATCCATCAACTGTTGGTTTCCTTATTTGCGTGTGTAAATGGGTGGTTAGAGATGTAGTTTAACTCTGCAGACATGAAAATATTACAGAACCTGAGTAAGATAAATATATATTATCATCAGTGTTTAGTATGGAGGGAAAGAACTGATAGCTGATGGATAAGCAGTGGCTGGCAGCCCCTGAAACAGCTCCATCATCGTTCCTTGAGACGTACAACCTCCAGGTGCTCTTTCTCTCCATACTAATCACTGATGATAATACATATTTATCTTACTGAAATTCTGTAATATTTACGTGTCTGTAGATTAAAACTACAAAGGAGAGGTACCACGCGTGTTTCTGGCATTAAGGACATTGTCAAAAAATTTGCTAACAGAGGGGCTGCAAGGAGAGCAGGAGAAATGCTGGATGTAAAGTGGTCATATCAACCTGCCGTGCCCTAGGATGTCGGAAGCAGGAGGTGATTTCTCTGCTGTGTGAGCACAATCATCACCCCCAGATTTTACCAGACAAGCAGAGAGGGTTGTTTTATAGCCCAGGAGATATGGTGCATTCATTAGTGGTCTGTTCCTGGCTATCTCATCTCTTTGCTGGAACCTTTTTTCTTCTAAAACAGCTTAAATCTCCTTGAAGGGAGAGCTTTTTTTTTTTTTTTTTTTGGTAGTACCACTAGGCTGCTAATTTTTTCCAAGCGGCTTCAAAGCATTCCCTTAAACAGTCTTATTTGCAGTCAGCATTTGTCCTAGGGATGGATTTTTACAATGGGTGCTTTGTAAAACTATTTAGCGTGTGGAAGATCTTAGGGTTTTTTATCTCTTTCTGATGCACCACTTCATTTGATTTCTTTCTCTTTCTTATCATTTCTGTTTAAGGGTTTGTGAACTGATCCCTTTATTTTCAGAAGAGAATACCAAATAAACAGTGATTAGCATGAAATATGACTCATGACTTCCTAAAGGATGTGCTTTAGAACTGGTAAACAGTTGTAATTGCTGTTAGATGGAAGTAGCAAATTGAATACATTCTCATAATAATTATAAAGAGATAGATAGACTATTCTTGCTTTCAAATCTAATTGGGATTAGTATAATGTTCAGTTTTCCTTGTAGAGGATGATCTGTATAAAAGTTAAATGTAGTTATGAATGTGTTCATAAAAAGCTGATTTTAAGTTGCTGAAAGAAACCGCTTCTACACAGAGGCTAGGGAAGCAGCTGTGGCGTGCTTTTTCTGAGGGCAAAGAGTTGAATGTAATATTCTAATGCCTGGAGACCATCTCATCTGGAGTGGTGTTACAGCTTTGCTGGGATGGTGCCAAACTACTAACGTCTTTGTTTGCAGAAGACCCTAAGTGTGAGCCTTTGAGAAGTCTTGAAATCTCTTCTGTTTCTGCCAGAGTCACGTCTGAGAAAGGGTGGAAGGGGGGCATTTTTGCAATATCACTAATTTAAATCAGAAACCTTAAAAGAAATAATAATAAAGGTAATGCTTACTGAGTAATTCATTACGGAAAACCTATACTTTTCTTAATGCAGCTGCATTAAGAAATCTTATAAATTACTGGTTCCTTTGAATCCAGTTAAAATCTTAGGGAAAAGCTTAGGGTATCCGTATGGTGTGGGCATGCATCCGTCAGCATCTCTGTGCAATGTCTGGAGGTCTATCAAAGAGGTCTACCAAAGAGAAGCGCCAGGTCTGTTCACACTTGTCCTTTGGATAGGACTGGCTTGTGGCTTTTCAGAAAATGAGGGTCCGCTGGAGTTCTCAGGTGCCCCTTCGCTGACCTGCGCACTCTTTGCTTGCACTAAGCCCTGGGGATGCTCTGGAGGGATGCCCCCCGGCATCCCAGCCCTCACGGGCTGCTTCTGTGTTGTTCACCTCAACTGACAGCCAAGAGGAAGAGGAGGAGAAGGCTCTCTGCCAGTGTGTCGAGGTGCCGTCCTCCCATGCTGTCCTCTGCGGGCGCTTGTTCCAGCAAGCGTGCAGGTGTGCGGGGAGGGACGCGGGAGTACTTGCAGGGAGCTTTTCCTGCCCTTTACCATTTGTTATGTGACTAAAATGGCTTTCCAGCCGCAGGGGAGGTGGATTTTGCTTCACTCGGGTTGCCCAACGGTAAATCACTGTGTCGGAGCCGTGCAGGCGGCGGTGTGGTCCACGCAGGTTGCTTCATCCAACAGCACAGGCAGGGAGTGGACAGCGGGGCTTTTCCCCTCGGATGCACTGGCTGGGATGCCCCGTGCCACCGTGCCACCCACTGGGGGACGTGCCACGGGTGCCCACGGGTTGCTGCCTTCTCCTAGCGCTGGCAGCACCCAGCTTATTGCGTTGCAGTGCCAAGCAGCAGCCAGAGGCTCCGCAGTCAGCTTCTTAACAAGGAATTTATTTTAAAAGAGCCAGTTTTGTAGCTAAACTTAGTACGCTTGGATGTCATCCAAAACTCCGCAGCAATAATGCAGCAAATACAACTGGTTTAAAATACATTAAATATGCAGGTTGGCTCATGGTAGCTAAGCCCTTGCAGACAAAGAATAGGTGAAAACCACTAACTTGCACTGTGTGCATATATAGCATGGTTAATCATTTGCAAATAAACATCCAAGTGGGGAAAAAATAGTAAAACAAACCATCAAATTGCAATGTTACAGGAATGTATTCTTGGCAAGAGCTCTTTCGTTTCTAAACTGAAATCCTTACTCAAATCTGAGCTGTAAAATATACCAAAGGAAAAAAAAAATTATAAGCCTGTTTTAGTTAAACAAAAGCAATGGATTCAGCATTTGCTAGAGGCAGATTTTGAAGAGAAACTCAGCCTGAAACTAGCACAGGAATCCTAATTAGCGCATTTTCCTAACAATGGCATCATCTTTCCAAATGAACAGAGGCGTACAATTGAGGAATTTTTAGCAGGGTGATGTTTTGGTTTTGAGGCACAATTTGATGAATCTGCAGTTACAGTGTTCCCAAAAGTCTGTCCTGATGCGGTTCTTCCAGATTTCACCTTCTTAAGTACATGTATGAACACTGATTCACTTAAGTGTTCAAAAATAACAGTGATTGGGCTCAAAATGATAGCAGGCAGATGATTCCTGTTTTTAAAGGTTAATTGGATCAAGGTACATAATTTTTTTAAAAAAAACACCTTATAGCTATTGGTAATTTCAGTATGTGGCTATTAATAGAGGTTTTAGTGTATATTTTCTTTAAAACATCAACAAAAACCCCACCACCAACCCCCAAAGAAATACCCCCCCCCAGCCCAGCTGAATGCAGTCTTTCAAATTAATTTAAGCAAACAGTGTGCAGCTTTGCTGTACCCTTTTTATGATACTGAGGTGGGGGTACTGCTTTTTAATTAAACAGTGACTCAGGGGGGAAATGGATATATTTTTAGGCCAGCTCAAACTGCATAAATGTGAATATCTTGTGCAGGTGTAGGTATCTGTTATTTTCGGTCTTTACTATGGATTATGCTGGCATTTATGGTTTTTTAAATGTTTGCTGAGAGCTGATGGGTTAGGAACAGAAGTTGGGCCAACAAGGGGATGCCAGTAGTAGGCAGAGCCTGAAGAGGAGGAGGTGGATGAAGCTTGCTCTAATACCAGGAAGACTCCTAGTTGCAGTTTGGGCTCTTGGTGGGGATTTGGGCCACCTTGATACCAGCTGGACTGTAGTCGTCTTTAGTATCCTTGTAGCCAAACTGGGAGATACAGACTGGATGGGTGGACTGCAAGCTGGGGGGAAAACTGGCTGGACACACGTGCAAAGGAGAGTTGTTAAAGGTTCTGTTTCAGAGTGGCGTTCCTTGGCGGGGATGCAGGGACCAGTGCTGTTTAGCATCTCCATGCTAACGCAATGGAGATGTTTTGCATCTCCATGGTTATAGAGACGATGGAGGCAGGGTACGTTCTGTTCCTTTTGTACTGGAGATCCAATTGCTTTAATTACCTTTGTCAGCTTAGCTAACAGGTGCAGAGAGAATATTTTCTAGTTTGGATTTGTTTGAAGTTGAGAAATTGTTTGAGAGCTGGGAAAAAAAGAGGGAATTGGTAGTGGTGGTGATACATATTCCTCCTCTAGTCCTTTCTCACAGCCTTGTGGTAATAAAAATGAGCAGCAGAAGACCCAACCCCAGGCTCTGCAACCCAGGAGGAGCAGGGTCCTGTCTTCAATGTGGGAATATGTACATTGACTTCTGGAGCAGTCGCCATGAGTACCTAATCAAATCCTATATCGAACTGCAGCTGATTTCAGTAGGTAATACACCTCTGTCCGCATTTAGAAATGCTGAGCTAAATTTTGGAAATCTGGTCTGTCGCAACTGGAGGCAAACCTGTCAGCTTTGCTTTATCTACATTTACACACCTTTCATTAAAGCAGTTTCAAGTGCAGGTATGTTGTTAAGAGGATGCCGTTTGTGCTTTGCCAGGCTTCAAATTCAGCTGCCTTAAAGGATCCAGAATCTGTCCTCTGGTATTAATATTTTACCCAGTTGAAGCTATTGCCTCTGTGGTTTCTGTGGGGTGATACAGGCTGGGGTATGCTGCTATTTTATTTTCTTTTTTGGCCTGTGGCCACATTGTGGCAAGAGCATGGTTATCAGCTAATTACAAGTAATACCTCTTCTTGCTCCAGATCCAGTTTTCCAGGGGAAGGTGATTGCCGGTAGTAGAGCCAGGGTTTGTGAAGGATGCCCAGCGGTGGGTGCTGGTGTGGGCGCCTCCTCGGAGAGCCCGGGGACGGAGGGAAGGCTGTGGTGCCCAGTGGGATGGATGGGGACCGCACAGCATTTTATACAGGAGGGAGGAGTGAACAGCTCGTTCTCAGCAGTGAATTTTGAAGTGAAGCAGAAGTGCTTGGCAGATGCCTGCTTGTTTGGTGTTGTGTTGTCTTTTTTTAACAGCCAAACAATAAAAGGTAATGTTTGGAGGGGGTGGGAGGGGACTGATTTTTATTCCTTCAGGATGTTTTCTTGGCTGCTGTTCCTAGGCGTTGGAGTTGTCTGGGTTCTTTAGGACTGTCTTGCCTGAATGAGCTCTGCCTACTGTAGGAATGAGGACGGGGGAAAGGATTTCAGGAAAGATAGTTTTTAAATGATGGTGCCTTGTTGAAGTTTATGCAGGTGCTGCTGCTGTGCTCTCTAACGTTTGTTCAAGGCCCCAGAGAAATTTGGATATAGCAGGACTTGGGTGCAAGTGCTCGGGCAGGTCCTTTAATGTGTTATTTGAAGTCTGGCTTTTCTATGGATGGCTTTCAATGGGGGCAGGCCATCACTGAGGGAGAAGGGAGGGAGGAGAATAGGTTGACTGCCTAACCGGTGTTATTTGCAGAATAGGGACCTCATTTTGTACATTCAGCTGTGGGCTGGGCTGGGCTTCTGCTTTTCTGACATGGCTTTTCTGTGTCCAGAAAGAGAACCTGCAGCAGTGCTTTCACGTTAAAACTTCTGGTTTAGACAAAAACCAGTTTGCTTGCTTAGAAGTCAAGGTTTTGCTCCCTATGGGGATGCCTGTTATCTGGTTACAAGATAATACATGGCGGAGGCATGCTAAAGAGTGGTAATACACTAAATGCTGCAGCTGTAATTGAACCACACCAAGCATCACCTGCTTTTAAGTTATTAATGAGTTTGAACTATTTATAAACAAGGAACAGTGTGAAAAGAGAGGGCTTGTTTGTCCCTGGAAGAAAGCCCTTTAAGGTCTTGGAGCATGCTTTTATGTTGTATATTCTAGCAATGCAAAGTCTAGGTGGGGTGGCACCTTGTGTCTGGCACTGAGTAAAGCATCTGGCGCCAGCAGAGCGCAGCATCCATCATCATCTGAACATCCTCCTCTTCCTCCTCGCTCCCCAGGTAGGACATGCAGCCTTTGGCCATTCATGCACCGTTAAAATGGCTCCGAGCGGTTGCCACGCTTGGGCCAAACACACAGTCAGGTGTGCTTGGATTGAGGTGTCTGTCGCTGCCAGAAACACTGCTCTGCTCGGTCGGCTCTGCTGCTGCTGAGTGCCCTGTGTTACAGAGGCTTTGGGAGCATCTCCAGAGTGGCACAGCCGTAGGTCACCGTGCTTCATCTTTCACAGTCTGGAGGAATTGGGAGGGAGGCATTTCTTCCTCTCCATTTCAAGAACTTATTGCCAAACTGCCTGGTGACATTTGGTCAAGTGAAAAACTCACAGGTAATAGTATAGCGTAGGTCAGTGTTGGCTTCTGAACAGGAAAATAAGGGGATGAAAAAACAATGGTATGGATCAGATTTCAGGGGAATTAAATAGACTGCTGTTGGTGTTCTCAGATGTGGTTTGATCTTGAAGAAAAACAGATCTTCACTTCATCATTTTAAACCAATTTCATGCTTCAGCAGTTCTACCCGCTTCTGTCATCTCAGCACCACAGGTCGCAAATGGGACCCGTGCAACTTGCAGAAGCCGAAGCATTACTGCAAACACCCTTCCTGCGCTCAGCCCCGTGAGTTATATAGAGCTATAAAGGCCAGACAAAGTTTCTTTTGATGTCCCCAAAATTGAGACCTTAAATTGGGCTGTTTAAAAGGTTGCAATATCTTATAAATGATGTATTGGAGCAAAAATAGAGACTGCTTGTCTGACTTCAGGGATTTAACTGTGAGGCTGTGACCTCTAGAGGCTAAAAATAAGCAAACATCTTTCCATCATTCTCTGCTGCAGCAGAAATGTGTTCGTGTGGTGACACATTTCCATGGCATCTCGTGAGCTCTCGCTTCACACGGTGATTCCTCTAACTTTGGGAATGTAATTATAGTACGATGTAAATTCGTCACTTTGGGCAAGATTATTAGCGATGGACAGTTTGTTTGCAGAGGTCATTTTTGTAGCTGTTCTTAAACTAATACCTTAAATTGGTAATGGACATCTAGACTCAGTAATACTTGTGCCTAAAGTGCCACATTGATTTTTTGCACATGCATATTTAAGTGCATGTTACATTAGATTTAACTTTAAGTAACCTCTGCTACTGCAGTGGGGCCATTTCTGGGATGTAATATACAGCCACAATTTGTTGTCGTTGGCATTGCACGACAGGGGAAGCGGAGAATGGCTTCTCTAGCCGAAAGCACCGTGCCCAGTGTGGCTTAGCTTACAAGCTCAGATGGAGTTGCAGATGGTGCTGCTGATACGGCAGCATTATATTCATTTTCAAGGTGTAAATGGGGCGGTCCCCATGCTCGCCCAGCAGTAAACAGCAGAATTGCTAAATGGGATCAGATCCACGGTGCTTCAGAGGAAAGTGCAGATAGACCATAACCTAAACTGAGGAGGATAAATCACATGCAAGGTCTGAAACCACGTTCTTTGTTCCAAAGAATATTGGATTTTGTGGCAAGCCCAGAGATCCTGGTGATGTCTGCAGGTGGCAGGTCCTCCCTTCAGACGTGCTGACATTCCTGCCTCCCCTCTGCATGCAGCATTGAGTTCTACCATAACCTTACATGCTGCAAGGGGGAAAAAGGATAATTTTTTTTTTCTTTACTATTTTATGAAAGCAGGTTACAATTTCAGGGCTGTAGTTGCTCCTAGCTGACCTCGTCGCTGCCATCACCCAAAGTGCTGAGGACCGAGCAGGATGCCTGTGAATGGACCCCGAGGCTGCTCTCTCAGTCTGCTCTCTTTGCAAAGGGAAAGGTGGTAGAAGAGGGGTTGGAGAAGCGATTCTGTGCCCTGGAGAGTGGGGACTTCGTTTTTAGTTGCTCTTTTGGTGAAATCAGTGTGTGCAGCCCCTTCCCCTTTCCTGGTTGTGTTGGGGAAGGACCTCCTCCTCGGAGAGGTCTGGGGTTCGTGAGGAATCTGGTGTTCAGGAGATCATGCCTCTGGGGGTGACGTGGTGTAAGGGGAAGTACTTTGGTGACAGTGCATGCATTTTTCTTGAAACAAAGACTTTTCTTGCATAACCGGTGCTGCGTTTGCCCTGTTGCTTCAAGGGGATGATGTTGTAGCAGATGGCTGTGCTCTGTTGTCTGGTAATTGTCTAAATGCAGTGGTGTTGATTTGGCGAGCATTTTTCTTCTGTTCTCCTGATTTATGCTTGTGAACCTTTTTACTGTCTTTTTGTGTGTGTGTGTGTGTGCTAATGATCTTAGCCTTTTGTTCTCAGTCTATTTTAAGGCTTAAATTGTTCCACGTGCCACGATGGGAGCTTCACAGAGCATTGCAGAATGCCGCTGTTTTCTTGACTCCCGTAGCCGAGATACAGAGCATAATCTTGCACGTCCATCTGCAGACATCACGGCCCCTGGCACGCCTGGTGTGAAGGTCTCCTCCATGGTGGGACAGGCAAGCAGAGCCCTTTCAAAGCAAGGATCTGCCGCGCGGTTTGCAGAGGGTGGCACAGATCGCACAGGTGATCTTGGAATAAATGGGAATTATGGACTGAACAGGTTTAGGAGAATTAGAAAACCCTAATGAATATCCACATAGCTTTGTAATACTGCGTTGCCGTAGAAACATAGTTGCTACAGTACCTCATCATCGGAGTTGTGCCAATACTCTCTCCTACTTCACCCAGTTGTAGAGCTGTTTTAAGCAGCTGAGAGCCCTCGGCTGGAGTATCGTGGGGGTTTTCCATGCAAGTTAGCCAAGATAACACCCAGCTGGCATAAGTTAGCATCTAGCACAGTGGAACCGCTGGGTGCTTTTGCTTCAGGGGAGTGCGGGTGCAGTGCGGCGAGGGCTGGGACCCCCCTGGGTGCTGCTGGTCCACCCTGAGCGGAGGGTGGGCTGCTCGGCTGGACCAGCTTGCGGCGCGGGTTTGGTGATGGCTCCTTTGGTCCACGGGACTGCTCTCTGCAAGGAATACAGCTTGTCTGTCATCACGCTGAGTGCAGTGGCTGTGACTCAGTGCATTAATGGCTGTGGTCATTATCACTGTGTGCAGATGAGGCTGGGCATTTTCTCTGTGAAAATGCACCCGTGGAGAGATGCTCCCTTTTATTTTACAGGCAGCGCTAAACCATGTTGTTTTCCCACACCTTTTCTTTCTTCCCTGCCTCTGCTCAGGCTCCGGGTGAGCCACTGATGAAGGAAGCAGCACGCAGCTCCGTGACAAAGGGGAGTATAAGCATTTTGTGAAACGTGCTCTAAATGCAATATTCAGCCTCCCAAAATGTACTGTGAAGCGAGCTCCTTCAGGGGCAGGCAGCAAGAGCAAACCCCGACCCAAACATCTGAGGAAAATAAAAAAGCTGCCTGGTAAGTCCTGAGGGCTGCACTCTGCAGAGAGGCTCAGGACACTGCAGGAATGGTGCTGAGCACCCAGGGGGTCTCTTTCTTAACGAAAAACAAAACAACCCCCCCATAGACCCTCGTGCTATAGGGACTTAATTAAGCAACAGCTTGTGGTTCTTGTGCTTCTTGATGATAACTGAGTGCCAGATGATGGGATGTAGCAGAGCTTTTTCTCATGTAAGGACTAGTATTGTGCTGTGAAAATGAGAATGGCATTAAAAACAGTCCTCCCGATTAATACTGGAAGTTGAGTGCTCTGGGTTCTTATGTATGAAATTAAACATTGTGCGTCTGATGTAAAATGCTTGCAAGACAGGTAATTAATAACATTAGAAACTAATTAACTGGAAGTCCCATGTACCTGATGACAACTACGTGAGCAGACTTGATTTTTGAATCACTCTGGATGTTGTGGAGAGGTCTGGGGTGTTTTCTTCTCTCATGGGCACCTGCTCCCTTGGGTGCGGAGGGAACAGCCCCAACCAGGGGCTCTGTGCCATTGCAGGCTTGGGGCGACCCTCGCCTTCCTCTCCTGGAAACATCCGGATGAGCAAATTAGCAAACAAGTACGTCCTTCTGTGTTTTCCCGTCCCAGTGACAAGGATCCAGTGGGAACCGATGGCTGCCACCTGGGGAGGACGATGCAGCAGGGCTCGGACTCAGTCCGTGTTAATGAGGTGGTGCCTGCCTCAGCCCAGGCTCCCCTGCGCCCAGATCACGCTGCGTGACGTCTGCCAGGGCCACAGCGAGACAGAGCTGTGCTTCAAGTCTAATTAGCAGCGAGACCTTCTCCGACACAGGGATTCTTTCGCTTCTCCCGCAAGGGTGGACACAGGTGCTCAGCGGCAGAGGGTTCAGTGACCCCTTGTCCTAACAGCACCCCGTGGTCCCCACAATCCGTTCCTGGAAAGCTACTGCCTTCTTTCTGTGTTGGGTTCAGCATTGGTCAACTTGGGATGGATTTGGGGGGAAGAAAAAAGCAGAAATTAGCATCTCTGCTCTCTAGCTGTCCTGTGTCCCTGGCCCCTTGCTAGTTGGCAGCATGGTCTTCAAGTCTTGGACGTGGGGTTTTGGAGATGCTGTGGAGGGTGGTAGGGGAGGTGCAGGGAGAGAGCAGCATACCCAGGCTATGGGATTTGGGCACCTTGCTGCAGGGGGGCGGCTGGGTTGTCCCCCACCATCCCTGGCTGTGGGTCCTGTGTGTGGAGCAAAGATGCTTCAGAGGTAGGTGCTGCTTTTAATGCAACCTCCCTCCATCTGAGCACATGGAAACCATGATGGAAGAGGGCCAGAGACCTCAAACCAGCAAGGCTATGGGGAAAAGTTAAAGGGGGGAAAGTGTAAGAGCGAGCTGTGTGTCTGCTTGCCTGGTTTGGGATGTTTTCCCAGCCATGAGGGGTACCGCAGGCTGCTCCCTGCGCCAGAAGCGCTGCCAGTGCGAAGTGGCTGCTTGGAAGCGCTGAGGGCGAGTAAGACCCTTTGGTGCTTTTTGTTGCCCTTCTGACAGGTAATAAACAGGGCTCTCTTCTCATTATTACTAAATCAAAACCCTATTGATTCGTCGTGTGAAAATCCAGCAAGACATAAAATGGTTTATTTATGCTTTTAACCTGGGCTCGCCACAAAAATGCTGTTTTTGTAAATAAATGAAATGAAACTCATTGCTGAGCCAGAGGCTCTAAACACAGCCCAGCTCTCCCTGGTGTCCCCCAGTTGATGGGAGGCTCAGCCGCACTGGCTGGTCCCGACACAGTTATGGGGCTGTCAGAGAGCTGCCTTGAGCACCACGTGGCGTGGGAACGGGATCCTGGCTGTGTGCAGTGTCAGGACCAGAAGTGCTCTCGTGTCCCCATCTGTCCCTTGTCACTGCACTTCCTCCAGGAGCTCAGAAACTACCACAGTGCTAAAACACCTTTCCCTTCCCAAGAGTATTCCCTGTCTGCTCAGGAAGAGGGGAGCAAAATGCAAAAGGTTTTAAGAGTAAAATGCTACTCAGCAAGACATCTCTGCCCACTTTGCAGGTGCGTTCTGCAAAGGACATGCCAAAAGAAGGAAAGCAAGTCATTGACGCTGCGTGCTGCTGCTCTGTTCGTGGAGAGTCAGGGGAAATGGCCCCATGATGGGTTTGGTTAGTAGGAACCTCCGGAGCTGGTGGGACCAGGTTCAGACCCTGCGGCTGACCTGGTGCAGGGGCGGTTGTGCAGAGCACTGAAGATGGAGGCGTTGCGTGCAGCATGGCACTTTGCTTGTCAGCACAGCATTAATTGCAGTTGTTTAATGTGGTGATTAGTGTTGTTTGTTCAGATGTCTAATGTAGCAATTAGCCTCGTCAGGGTGTTCAGTGATAGGTTACGAGTGCTTTCTTCCTGCCAAGAAGTACTCTGCATCTCCAGCCTCCCCTCCCCGCGCTCCTGGGTGCTGTACTGCTCCTGCACCTCATCTCGCAGATATTGCGGGCATATGGCTACATTCACGCGGGGCGACGTGACCTGCTGGCAGAGGGATGCTGCTGGGCTACCCTTCAGTCAGAACCCAAATTTTCACTGGTGCTGTCTCCAGGTCAGCTCCTGGAGTACGTGGTGGTGTCCTACTGCAGTGGCCTGCATGGCTTGACCTGCATTGGTCCATCTAATGCTTTGGTTGAACCTCAGCTTCTTAGCAGGCATGAATTTTGGCCCAGAGAAGTGGCCTATGGCTGAAACTCACTGTGATGTGCCAGATGTCCCTAGCTGCTGCAAAACCATCACTGATACGTTATCTGGTATCATGTCCCTTGATTAAGACCCTGGGAGAGGAGACAAAATACATCCCCTCGTGCCGAAAGAGAAAGCTATCGATTTTTCTTCCACTGGGTGAGATCAGTTTCTGGGTTTTGATGGATGACAAGTTGAAGCGTAACACAATCCCCAAGCTGGGGGGGTTTGGTGTTCTCTGGGGCTGATGCCTTCTTATTCCCAAAACTATTAGCACTGGCAGGCTGCTGGTATCGCCCCATAGTGCTGCCCTGCTCAGCAAGAGGGGCGCGAGGGAGAGGGAGTCATTGCAACAGCAGCTTTGCAATGGATTGTTTAATTAGCAGAACACTTAAATGCGAGCATCAGATTAAAAGGCTGGGGCCGAGAAGTACTGTGGCTCTCAGGGGAGGGGAAAATGTACTAGATTTACGCAAATGGGCTGTAGAGCGTTAGCAGCTTTCTCTGGGGGTTTGCTGGCCTCTCCGTTGAAGTCCTGGCGGGGGGGGAGGCTCTGCAGCGGACCGGCTCGTGCCTCGTGCACGGGATGCTGGCCTGTCCCACCCAGCCGCTCGGATCCGCTCCGGGAGCCCTCTCATTGCACCCTCCACTCTTCATCCTCCGGGGTCCCAGGAGCGCATGAGAGGCATTAGGGACGCGGTGCTGTCTGTAAGTTGAAGGCAGCTACACAAGCAATTTGGGGAGAAAGGAGTTGTTCCTCGTCCTTCAGGGGTTCTGGGCTGTAGCCCAGTGCTGAGCAGCGATGCCTGTTGGCTGCGCTCTGTTCTCCAGGTGGGCTGAGGACTGGGAGCACTGAGGTCCCAGGGGAGAGGCTGCGGGTAGGTGAACCCTTGCAGAGGTAGCTCTGTATTTTTGGCTGGGCTCCTGCCACGTGGCTGATGAACATATTCACTTGGGGAGGTTTCTGGAGGAAAAGGAACCAGAGAGTTGCTTCCAAGCCAGGTGAACTGCTCTGGTGGGAACAATTTCCCCCAGTTCTTCATCATTTGAAAAACAGATCCTTTAGACAAAGTTGCTTCTCAGACTTCCGGATTTTTATCAGGAAAGCAAGCTGACTTCTTCCTGGTTTTAAAAGTAAAACTGGAAGTAGAAAAACAGCTGCTGGCAGTAAGCGCATGTCATGGGAAAGCAAAACTTAAAGGTGCAAGAGGTGAAGCTGCAGTAGATGTGTGCCAGGCGTCCTACCACTTCCAGCAGCCCCTGCCTCGGTGGGATGCTGGACCACCGGCTGTACAGGCGTCTGACCCAGGGAAAGGGTTGCTACCTCCTCGCCTCCAAAAAAGCCGTTCTTTAAGGAGTGTGAAGCAGTTCTGATGTTTACAAACCCACCAGGGAAGATGCCAGTGCTGAGAAGTACTGTCTGTTGACTGGGAGTTTACAGAGCGAGATCAACTGTGTTGGTTGCTGCTTCACGCCCGGAGGCTGGGAACTTCAAAGTGAATTATACAAGTATTGCACGTCCATGCCGGGAGGGTGGCTGCTGGAAGGAGCCTTCTTCCACTCCTTCTCTGGCAGCCCTTAAGGCAAGAGTGGAGCTGGCTGTAGAAGAAGCACTTATTCAGCCCTGGGGGCAGCAGTGCTGTGGCCAGTAACAACAGCTTGGCTGGACATGTTTGAGTGGAAACGCTGAAGCGTAAGGGAACAAGGGAAAACATTGCACTGAAGATGAATTCTAACAGTGGTGTCAGGCTGTGTCTCCCTGGGGGGGGTTCCTAGCCTTCCCTCCCATTCCCGCATGTGTACCCGCACGTGTACTCATCCACTGACGTTGTGTGCTTTCCGTTATTCCGAGGCATGTCTTCTCCTTGGGCACCCTTGCTTGCCTGGGCTGGTCTGAGGATAGAGCAGAGCTGCTGGCAGCGATCAGGACTCTGTGCTGCATCAGTGATGGCCTGTGGGAGGTCAGCCCCGGGGTACCTGTGGCGGGGAGTGGTGCCAGGGGTGGCTGCACCCCGCTTGGAGCAGAGGTCCTGCGGCAGAGCCCACCGCTCAGGGTCCGCAGCCCCCTCCACCGAGGAGCTCTCCGCAGGCTTTGGGCTCCCAGGGGGATGCAGAACCCTGCAAAGCCTGACTTGGTGCGCCGAGGTCTGCTTCTGCCTCTGCTTTGGCTAATGAAGGTTTTGCTTTTTGTCCAACACTGCTCTTTTACTAGGGTAGTCTGCTGTAGAAAACCTCAGTGTTTCCCCAAACGGTGGGAGAAGTCTGCAGAGGACATCCAGAGCAGGGGGTTCGCGTGTTCTCCAGGTACCTGAGCCGTCCTTTGCCCTCGGCTGTTCCTAGGATGTTTATGGGACGAGGGGTAGGGTTGTCCTGCGGAACCAGGAGCAACAGGCGTCACGGGGAGGAGCACTGCAGCGCAAACACATCCGCTGCGATTCCCGGTGCGCTGCGATAAGCTCTCTTGATTTCTTTGTGAATTATTTAAAATGCAGGAATTGCAAACAGAAGCCTGGCTGGTTTTGTTGTGTGCACAGGCTAGATTAGAGCAGGAAGCTTCGTTACAATGAGCTTAGAAGTCTTCAAAGGCTTGGGTGTATTTTCCCCTTCATTGATAAGCAATATTGATTTCAGCAGCGGTTGCCTGCTGTGCCTGGCCACAGGACTGTGGTACTCCTGCGGACCCAGAATTGTGCATTAGCACAAAATTGTGCACTTACTGTTGAGCAAACTACATTTTTTTCCCTCAGGCTGTTAAATCACTTGTGGGAGAGAGGGTTCGGAAGATGTTTAAAGAGGAGATTTGTATGTTTCTGTGCCAGGTAAGACCATCACGGCTGCCGCATCGTATTGCTGCCCCTCATGCTGGCTGCCAGAGTGCTGCTCATCTCAGCACAGAGTAAAGCAGGTTATCTCAAACCTACTCTACTGCTGGAGAAAGCTCTCCCCATGGCAAGGGAGTGTTTACCCATGGTCTCTGTGCTGAAAAAGAAGTTCTAGGTAACATGCTGCTTCCAGTGAAGTCTTTCTTCTCTTTATAGCATAGCATTTTATCACATATTGTGGTGCTGCAGGAAAAAAAAAAGTGTTCCTCCTTATAATTGGCCAACTAAATGCAGGATTTTGCTGTTTGTGAAAGTGGGTCGGGCATCCTCTTATCAAGATGGGCATCCTGCCCAGGTCGGCATCCAGGTACCAGTGACAGAAAAGAATATGATGGTCTTAAAGGGGTTAGGAGAGGTGGGGGAAGGAAGCGCTTCCCTGGCCTGTGCGTGCTCTTGACATAATTAAAGGCGGGCAGCTGGCGGTGCTGAGCTCATGGTAGGGAGTAAGCCAGACTGATCAAAAGCAGTGGTTATAAACATTGCCATTACGTTGATTTATGTGCAAAGATTTATCCTAATCAACTGTTCCTCATAAGTCGTATCAGCTTGCCCAGATTTGGTGATACAGCCAGGCAGCGTGTAAGGCTGGGGTCTGTGCACCTGGAGAAGACAGACATCTCCCATGGTTCACACACACATTGCCTCTACTTTTTTGCCTGCTTGTGCTTCTGATTTTTTTTCAGAAGCAAAATAACAAGATAAAGGTTTTAAAAAAAGATAATGCTCAAGTTTCTTTGCCGTAGAATATGCTTCCCTTTGGTTGTGATCCAGTTGTCCAGAAAAATACGGCTTAAATAAGGTGTACCTGATAATAAATACCTGCTGAGGCACATCTGGATGCTGGAGTGTTTACTGCAGCGTGGAGAGCTGTATGGGAATGTTCCCACCAGAGTCGCGTGAGTTAAGATCTACCCAGTCCTGGGACTGCAGGAGCATGTTGGAGGTGCCTGATGATCGTCTGTTAATGGGCTCAGCCAAGTTGAAATTCAGCCTCTTATCTAATTGAGCTCTTGGACTATTCTCAAAGAGATTTGAGTTCTATGAGGATTTAAGCTCAAATTGCATCACGATTTGCATGACTAATAATGTGTGTGTGATGCTCCACATAGCAGCAACCATGACCTGAGCTCGCATGCAGCAGCTTCTGCCTGTGCAATATGTTTGACTGAAATGTTAAAATCACCAGAATGAGGGAGCAGCAACTTCTTTTGTATCTTGAGCTTTTTGGATGCCCTTGGATCACATTGAATTTTTGGTTGTTTTCTTATTACTCACTTCCAGAATGACAAAGACCCAAATGTTTTATAACTGGAAACCCAGTTTCATAGGTGAAACTATAAGAATATAAAATATTGTGAATTGTGTCGTAAAGCCACATGAATGTCAGTGCTGATTCCTGGAGGCCTGATTTTCTTCTCCTTTACACTCACTTAAATCCAAATTAACCCTGGTTCAGCTGCCTTAGGCTGGCATGAGATGGGCCCTGAAGTGGGCTGTTTTGGTCCTGAGTGGGCTCACGTGTTTGCAGACGGGTCTGAAAAGGCTGCGCTCTTGGATGCTCTCATCTGCATCCCAGTTTCTTTGGTATCGATCTTCCCCTTCTGCCACTTGGAGGTCCAGGCTTGGAGTTCCATCATTGGTTTTTGCATAATTAAAAATTGACCTCACCAATGCATGACCTGAAATGAAAAGCACAGGCACTGCACGCCATGGTTGCTAAGTCTTTCATATTGTCCCGGGATTTTCTCCGTGGTTTTGGCTTACCCTTGCACTCTTGTAACTCAGTTAATGTTTGCTGAAGCTGGAGGGGATAGAGCCCTTTTCCTTCTCTCTCCTTCAGCTGATTTGCTCTTGGGAGTAGACTTGTGAATAGTTCTGTTCTTTTTTCTGCTAGTAAGTCTCAATGAGAGGTGATGATTAAATAGAATGATGATGATGATGGAAATGTTGACAGCCGACACTCAACATGATGGCAAAGATCTGTAGCAGGTGTTTTGTGCCTGGAATGTACTAAATCAAAAGAAATAGTTAAGAGCGGTTGTCATTTAAAGGTGAGCTGGCTGAAGCCAAGAAATACTGGAGTCCTTGCAGCCTTTCAGTGCTGTTCAGATTGCCTGGAAAGAGGGAGGCTTGAGGAATGGAGGTGTGTCTTCTGCAGGTACAGGTGAGGCCGAAGGGAACTGAGGGACAATAACGGATCACAGCTTCACCTTTAGAGAGCTTTGTCTCCTGTTTCTGGCTGGTGTGTTCTAAGGCCTATGCTTCAAAGTCCACTTTATCTTTTATTCACAAATGCTGATGTGTTTAAATGAATGGTGCAGTGCAGTTGCTATAAATAAGTGAGTGTCAATACGAGGCTTTAGCACATGAAAGGCTCATTGATGGGAACTGGCACTGATAATGGCTCTGCAGGTTCCTTCAGAAGTCTGCAGGACACGGGAGAGGAATCAGGCTTGCGATCTGTTGCAAGAACTTTTTGATCTTGGCAGTGGTGCTTGCTCTGTGCACGATGGGAAATAGGGAAATAATGGAGAAGCCATTTATTATTATTCTTGTGAAAAGATGGGGGAGGACCAGTGGAGGTGGCTATGATAAACTGATATTTTATGGGAACATTTTTCTGTCTTAACCTCTCTCCTGCAGTTGCAGGAACCTATAGCTGTTGATCCAAATCAGTCCTTTCAGCTACCTGCTTGGCATCCCGCACCTGCAATCCTTTCTCTGGTTTTATTTGCAAAAGTAAAATATCAGCAAGCTATTCCAACCCCATGCCCGCATCTCTCGCCTGTGGCTCTCGGGGGTATATGTATGACACACCTCATACCAGAAGATAAATGTTTCAATAACAGATGCTGTGTGTCTAGATCTCTGGGCATGGCAGGGAAGTTCTGAGTTTAATAAAAGCAGTACAGCCTTCTGCCTTACCGTGGCGCTGCTGAAACAGGAGGTTCAGTAGGAGAGAGCAGCACTGTGTTGGCTTTGGAGGACGGCTGCAGAAAGGGTCTCACTGGAAGATGCTCTACATGGGAGATCTCTTTTGCTGTCCCCTGGTGCTTCTTGCCGCTCTTGGTGGAGGATGGCTATAGCTCAACATCATTGTAGAATCAGGCCTTACTTGAATCTGGGTGCTACAACATGTCTCTGGCTCAAGCCGTGCATCAGCCCGTGGAATTGGGGTGGCCCTCGCTTGGCCCTGAGCTTTGGGGCAGGAAGGTTTGGGGGAGGGAAGGGACAAACCTGTAGCACGTGCACCGTTTGCACAACGTGTGGACAAATCCAGGGATTGGCTTTCAACCAAACATCCTTCTGGAGGCATGTTTTATTGTTTCTTTCGTTTGTTTTATTTGTTGGGAGCAAGTCAGCTTTTATTTGCTGGGAGCTCAAAGGAATTGTACTAACGTGCTCAAGAAGAGACTTTCTCCTTTGGAGACAATCTTCCATGCTTCTGTTGGGTTTTAGGTAGCTTCAGGCTGGCTGTGCTTGGCCGGGCATGCAGGGCTGCTGGTCTGTCCCCATGCCTGCAGAGGCACCGAAGGGTGCCTTAGATACAGGAACAAATAGCTTGTACAAGGCATTGGCTTTAATTTGAAGGCTGTTTCCTGCGGGACAGAGAATTTCCTCCTACGTGCAGCATCAGTTGACGAGGATGCGTTTTATTTTCATGTCTGTCACCAGGCCAGACAGAAGGCTTGGTGGTGGTGCTTGGGTACTCCAACTGGGATGCAGGCACTCTCGTACCCTGGCATTTCCAGGGGTATCCTCCTCCGTAAAAACGCTTGTTGGCATAGAGACGGATTTTCTTAACGAGGAGACTGATCCCTTCCCCGGGCCAGGTTCTGTTCCTGGTTACCCCAAAGCAATTTGTCTTCAAATTAAGGAGAGACTGGCTCATTTGGGGGCTTTGTGACTTGGCTGTCTGGCACGGTTCGTGGGTGGGTATAGCGTGCCTGTCGCCACCGCTCGTTTGGGACTGCCCTGGAGTGACGGCAGGGAGCCGGCTGGCTTGCCTGCTTCGCTCTTGTCCCTGCCTGTTTTTCTCCATGGCGGATGTTCTTGTTCCCGTTTTTACTGGGCCACCATTGCACATTGTGCTTTGCTATTGCTCGCACTTATTTTTCCCCTGGATTTTATTTTTAATGTCACCGGGGCTATGATGATAGCTGTTTTCTTTCCCCCTGCTGCAATAATTGGTACCTCAGAAGAACTGAAATAGGCAGCCCTGCCTTCCTGCTGGATTGCTTAATGCATTTAAATTTAATTAATTAAATTGTCCATTTTGGTTACGTCATGGGCAAGGCACAGGAAGTCAAGACCCAGAGTGGAGCGGGCTGACGCAGCTGGCAGCACACAGCCTTTTAGCGCTTTATAAAAGCTTTTGTTAGAGGTACATGTTGCTGGTTTTCCCCTCTGTAGTGGCTCCATTAAGGCTGTAGTTCTGCGGTTGGGCCAGGGCGGGTGTTCCTGTTCCGCACGTTTGGATTCATGCTTTTTGGTGTCCTTTTTTCCAGATTCTTGAATGGAAAACAGTCCTGCAGTGGTGATCTGCTCAGCTTTCAGAAGATGATATTTGAGCTCGGCATCTCCAGTGCTGTGTTGCTGGATGCTGGGATCATGGGGATCTTGCACTTAACACCCTGCACCCCATCTCACTGTTGTACCCCACTCTGGGTGTGCGCGTTGCCCCTAAACTTTCTGACTCCTTTTAAAGCGTGTACAGCAGGACGCATGAAGGACCACACGCTGGTCCTCTGTGTGCCTTGCTCAGTGCTGCAAGAGCAGAAGCTGAAATGTGGCTCAACTTCAGTAAGACCAGCTTTTTGGGGATGACACTGTCTTATCTGTCTGTGTGTTGTCTCTCAGGCTTCTATCACGTTGTAGTACGTGTTTTTATAAAGGCAGAAGGCAGCATTACTGTTGCATTGGTATGGCTCGCTTTACCTCCTGGTCCAACCATCCTACCTGAATCGCTGGATGTTCAGCAGCAACTCCAAAAAGTGTTCATAGGGCAAGCCCCAGAGGTCAGGAAACCTGAACTGTGGTTAACATTTCAGAAAGGTGTCCATTCAGCCTCTCCACTAAAGTATTCATGGCTGGAATCTTTAAAATTGCTGCCCAGAGTGGGGAAAACAGATGGACAAACACAAAAACCTCACTTTTGCTGATTTGGTTTTCCATCATATAGCCAGAGAGCTGCTGGCTGCGGTATGAAATGTTACAGCAAGCAGTGTTGTGATAGTTCATCCATCAAAATACTTGTCCCGTTAATAGCTACAGCCATTTTTCTTGCTGATGAATCCACACAGGAGAGAATGGCCGGTTGCCCTGGGATCAGTTAGGCGGTTGTCACCCTCCCAGAGTAAGTAGAAGAGCAGTGTTGGGGTAGGACCAGGGATGCTTTCTAGGTTAAACTCTGCTAAGCTGAGGTAAAAATCAGATGCAAGACTTGCTGACTTACACTGCAAAGATATCTTGGAAAAGTCAGTGAAACCAGCAACGGCCGAGGACAAATGGTTGCACTTCTCTGAGTGATGGCTCGTAGGGGTGCTGTATGATGGCACTGGTGGTGGGCATTTCTCCCTCCATGCTGCCAGTGAGGGTGAGCTGGTGGATGCAAAGCTGGAAAAAACTGACTGCCAAGTTACCTACTTGCTTTGTTTTGCGGGCGCTGCTCTTGTGCAGAAGGCTGGGGTCATTGCAGGGAGAGCTCCGGGGCTTCCCGTGTGCTTGGGGCTGGGGAGGGACAGGGCACCCCAGCCTGCTGGAGGGCGATTCAGTGGAGTACAGCACATGGCTTGCTTGGTTTTATTAAAGCTTTGAGATAAAGGATCAAACTCCAATTTAACTTTAAAATGGGATTCTCAGGAACTGTTGGGGCTGGACTTATCAAGTGATGCTGCATAATTCATTGCTGATTTTTATCGCATCATTTAAACATAAAAAAAGCTATCAAAGGGTCAGCCCAGGAAAGTCAGCCGCTGACAGCAACCTTCTCCTTCACTCGCCCTCTCTCGCACCAGACATGCTAGCAGACTGCATCCAGCGGGCAAGGCAGACCCCTGCTGATGGAGCCCGGCAGAGCCACGGCGAGGGGAGAGGGGTGCAGGCTGGGTTTTGTGGTGTAGCTCAAGCAGAGAGACGAAGGGAGGCTTGAAAATGATGCTATGCTCAATCTCAGCCTTACACCCTGCAGAGCAGAGGGCTGGGGTGCTGTGGTGTTGCCCAGAGAGGTATAAAATATAGCTGGTATTAGCACATGATGGCAAAAACATGGCCCTTGGTGCTGGCCATCTGCCACTTCCCGTGGGGGCTGTAACTGATGGAGGCTTCTTGCAAGGAAACTTCATAAAACCTGCATTTTATGGGTTTGCTTTCAGGGCCTTGATACTTTGGGAGTTAGCACTTCTCCTCAGACCCAGTAACGCTCAGATTGTGTTTTTCCCCGCAGTGCAATGGCTTTCAGAGGGGGTCAGTAATTCTTCAATCCAGATTTCTTGGTTGGCCCTAGGTTATCTGAAGCATTTCCAACGTGGTTCACAGTAATTGTTGTTTGGTTTCTTTAAACCCTGCTTATCCTTGGGAAATTCACACAAAAAAGTTGTTTTTTGTATCTTGGATGTCCCATAAACAAAGCTGGTGTGTGTCTGTGTTGTGCTGATGCTGTTGGTTGTTTTTGGAGGTGAGGACTGCAAGAGGGCAACAGAGGAAAATATTTGATGGCTGTATTAAGTGTTTGTTCCTGATTCATTTAATAGAAGTTAATTTAGATTCACCGTGATTTAACTTCAAAAAATAAATTGGCTCTACTTGAGGTGTTAAAAATAGAATTTCTAATTGCGATAGCATCTGGCAGAAGTCCTGGTTTTGTAAGTAAAGTCAGACTTACTTCTATGCCGTAGGTGAGATTGAGTCGAGGAGGTGACAGGTTTCTATTTGAGGTGAAAGTAATACATTTTCGTGTCTTTGTCAAGTCCTCCCAGCTAGTGCTGTGGCCCAAGGTAATACGCCGTGGGTGATACGCCAACTTGTACAAAGGCAGGTCTAAAGAGATGGGTCGGCGTTCAAAGCTCTGGGTAAAGGCTTGTACGTGAAAATAACTCTTAATGCAAACAGGCATGTGTTACCAGCAATGCCAGGTGGGCCTGTCTGTGCTTTGTGTGGGTGTTTTTGTTTTCCCTGCAGCCTTTCTGAAAAAAAAAAAAAACCAACTCCTACTTTTCACAGTCATTGGGGGCAATCCCAGCAGTTTTCCTCCATCCCTTCTCCTAGGAATTGACCAGAAAGCAGGGAGCCCCAAGACCTGCCCTTTCTTCCCATTGCGCTCGCACCCGGGTGCTGAGCGCCACGCTCCGGCCCCTCTCAGCCGGAGGTGCTGGGGGCTCGGCCGGCAGCAGCAAGGCTTCAGCGGGAGCCCGATGCTCAACACCGCGATCGCTGGGTTTCCTTAGGCTCCCTGGGCTGCTCCAGCTGCTGAGCCTCTCCAGCTGTGGCCGCGATGCTGCTCCGGGAGGAGCCTCCCTGCTCCCAGCCCCACGCTTTCTGCTGCTCTCTAGACCAGAGCCAGCCAGCGCTGGCCGGGGACCTGCTCCTCAGCCCTCGGGTCACTCTTCTTGCTCTCGTCTGAAGCCCCCGTAAATCCCCAGAGTTTTTCCTGCATGGGAAGGAAATCTCCGCCGATATTTATGAAACTTTGTTTTCATAAACTGCTGGTTGTTCAATAGGGCATAAAACAGCCAGTATGAGAGAGTTATTTGCTCTACAAAATCATTTTGCTCCCTAGCTCCAATTTTACACGGCACTTACTGCATTTCATTTAGTTCTCTAAGAAATGTGACACAGTAGATTAACTATTGATAGCGAAATATGGAGTTTCCTGTACGACTGTCACTTACCTTCCTCCATCCTCTCCCTTTTAACCCTAGATGATCAAGTAGTGCCAAACCCTGTTGCTCCCACAAGGAAATAGGTTCTGAAATGCCTCAATGAAGAGAAATTTTAGCAGGATGTTTTAGGCATTTCTGCTGTTTCCTACTTCTCCTGAAAGTTAGCATCAAACTACTGATGTCTGTAATGGCTGTGAAGCATTTTGTTCAGCCTAGGTAGCAGCATCTCTCTTGGGTGACTAGTCGGCATCCACCACCTTCAGCACAGAGAAATATTGCCATCGTCAACATAAATTACCATGTATTAAGTCAATAATGCATAATTAATGTCATGGCAAATAATTTATTGTGCAACCGATCAGGAAATACTCAGTTAAAAAAAAAAAAAAAAGTAAATAGGTTGAGGAAACCTACCAGGAGATTTGATTTTTTTTTTCTTTGTTTTTTATTCATTTCCCATCTGTTTGGGACACCTGACTGCAGTGCTGCAGGTGTCCCTGGCCAGTACTCGGGGGGACCTTGGCGGGCAGCAGCCAGCGGTGGCATTTGCAGCCTGGCCACAGGACAGCGAGCCTGGGGAGAGGAGAGGAGGCTAACTGCCTTCAGCAGTTATTTTAGCACAGAAAACGTTTAGTGAGAAGAGGAAAATCACCTGACTGAATCCCTGTTTGGTTTTGCACAGGGTGAGAGTCCCCTCTTGCCCCCCCAGCGTCGGTCGTTCCCCCACGGTCTGTGCCCTGTGCCGTGGACGATGCAAAGGACGAGGCGTGGGAGCTGCTGGCAGCCAGGGCTTGCTGGCGAGTGGGGAGGCACATTGTCCCACCGGCCGTGGCGTTGTCCCACCATCTACATCACGGTGCTACGGGGACCAGCTCCTTAAAAAAGAGACCCAAAATGAGTGCCGGAGTGGGATGTAGACATCCTCGAGCTTCTTTTCAAATTGCCACGAAGGTGGCTAAGGGGATGTGTTAGTGTACAGATGCCTTCCTGCAAAGAAAATAATATCTATTAAAGAGCTCTTAAATTGAGTGGAGGATCCGTAGCAAGAGCCAGAGGCCAGAAGCCAAATAACCTAGGCCTGATTTCCTTGCGTGGCTGTGCTTTGACCATCAATACAAAGAGTGCAGCAAAACACTGAAGAGTAGAAACATTGGTGCAGCGTCAGAGCTGCTGGGGTGCTTCCGACTTTTCTGCAGAATTTCATCTTTGTGCTTTGAAATAGATAAAACTCAAACGCACGTGATGGGTCCTTGGGCGGGTGATGTTTGCAGAGCCCATGATGCAGCAGATGCTTGCAGAAGTGGCGAAAAAACTCCTCAGTAGCCAGGAAGGGTGAGCTGTGGGCACAAGGAGAAAGAGTTATGAATCCTGTGTTATGTAAAGGGCAAAAATAGCTCCCTCGCCGCGATGCTGCTGTGTGTGGGAAACTGCAGGTAACGACGGGAGCATCGCAACCTCTCAGTGCCTGCAGGGTGAAGTGCAAGTTGGGGTTTGCTGCGACTCTGAGTCGTTTTCAGACCTGGCTTGTTCGGAGTTGGTGTCAAACGGAGGCTGATCTCAAGGGGCAGTGGTTGGAAATAAAACTGCTTGCTTCCCCAGGTGAATAAAGTTTTGCTACTTTTAATATCAGTCCTGTGGAAGCCTCAAAATTGTGAAGGTGTAGTTCCACCCCAATGCCTTCCCTGCTGATTCTAGAGAGAGCAGTGTAAACCCGGTGGAGGAAACATCTGAGTACAAACAAGTTACCTGTGTCAGTCTCAGTGGAGCACTTGACTTGTAAAACATTTGTTACCAACAGCGATGCAAAATAAATCAAGAAATGGGCCAGATCTTCCCATGCCAGCCAACTTTTGCAGTGGTATTGAAATAAAAGGGGTAAAAGCTCTGTACTTGAAAGCTGAGCAAAACCGCTAGCAATTACTGTGAAGCAGTGAGTTTGGTGTCCTTCCAGTGCTTTTTTTAGGAGATTGAACTATGTCTTTTAGAAAAGGATGCATCCACGGTGGATGGGCAAAACCTGGGGTTAGTAACTCAATGTTTCTCGTGGGAGAAACGTTTCTTATGCCTTTTGGCACAGACAGGGAGAACCCAGCCTGCCCCTTGTAAGGCTGCTTCCATGGATGACTTGGCAGCCCCATGCTGGAAAAGGGATGTTCCCTAGGGAGCAGGAAGGTTTCCTCTGAAATGTTGTGGCAAACTGTGTCTTGACAGCCCTCTTCCTCCATGCACATCTCGGGGGTGGTGGGTGCTTGTGAGCTGAAATCATTGCAACGCAATCAGGTCTAGGAGGAGCAACCTTAAATAAATTTAGGTAAATAAATAAATAGTGGGCAAGGCCTTCATAGAAGAAGGTCTTCCAAAAATGAGGGTTTTGACCCAAGTTAGTTTAGCCTAGTTATTTGCAGGAGGGTTGTAGTCCTGGTTCAGCAGGGGGGTGCCTGTCCAGCGGCGTGGCTGCCCGTGCGGGATGCGGGCGTTCGTGTGCCGTCCTGCTGTCCGTCCCACGCAGAGCTCGACCAGGAGCCCTGGGGCAAGGAGAGCCCACACTCCCCGCTGTGAATTGTCCTCATCAGCTCATTTCTCACAAGTCTCCAGCTAGCAATTTTAATCCACTGTATTTGAGCAAACATTGATGGTGCAGAGAGGTTGGGAGGCGTGAGTGTTTATTTTACATGCATTTTTACATCTGGTCTGACGGTCTCTCCTGGACTGTGGCTCACCATCAGCGTTGAGTTAAATGACCCCAGGGAGTGTAATTCCAAGTCCTTGCACAACTGCCCCGATAGCTGTGCACCGTTAGCCTGCTGTCTGCGGCTTGTGTTGACACAAGCCAGTGTGGGAGCATTTGAGATCACGCTAACGTCTCAGGCATTAGCTGGCCTGGAAAATTTGGAACTACTAGGTTTTCAAGACAGGAAGATCAAAAGTTTGATTTCTGTTTTTTAGGGGCCCTCGCTTCCTCCTTAGAGGGCTAAGTGTAATTTCAGGTCTGCTTTGTTTGACCTTTTAGCTTGGAGAAAGGCAACCTTTATACATGATGCATGAGCACAGTTCTTTGAAACCTGCAAGAAATGGTTTGTTCATTGAACATGCAAACAAATTACTTGCTCTGGCCTGGAATTTAAACTGACATTAAGCTCAGAGAACATCTATATTTAATTATGTATAAGAGCCAGAAAACAATTTATAACCTTAAAATGGTGTAATTAAAAGTGAAGCCCTTCCTATGGAACGAATTTATCCTAATAAAACCCTAGCTCTTTGCTCCTTGGAAAAGCAAAGAGGTGTTAAGTGAAGCCAACCATTTTTAGCACAGCAAGTTTTTTGTTTGTGTTTTGGGACTGGCTTTGGGTTTGGATGTAACCATGTGCAGGAGGTGGTGTAGAAGTGTAAGCAGGAGTCGTCCGTCTCCGTTGTGTGGGGTTTTTGCCCCCGATAGCATCTTTCTCTCGGTAGCACCCGCGGCAGGGATGCAGTAGCTCTCCTGGGACAGCTCCTGCCTCCTCGCCTTCAGCTCCTTCAGAGAAACGATGCAGGAGACTCTGAGTGCTTTTTGTCAGATGTTTAATATTCTTTCCACCCTTCTTTTATTAGTGCAAATAATCTCAGGCTGAGATGGGCAATGACTGGGGGAGGAATGAAATGGTTTTTTCTTTTTTTGTCCTGTTGGAAGAGTTCAGAGGGGATGGAGACTTCTGAAATAGGTATATACTTGGGTAATTCTTTTTAGCAGCCTTAGCCAAATTATGTTGCTTTGCTATTCTTTTTGCATTTCTTCTTTTTGCAGCCACATTTTGTCCCTCTCTGCCCCAAAACGTTGCCGTTTCAGGCAAGCAGTTGGACTCCATCTTGGCAGTTTGCCATCTGCTGTCAGAGGTGGCAGCATAAAAAATTATGGATGCAATCTAGTGGTAGCCCTTTGCAAAACTGACTGTAAAATGCTGAACTGTAAAACCCTTTCCTCCTTTCAGAAGCAAGGCCAGGGTTATTAAACACAAAATATTGCACATTAAAATAGCATTAATCAGCTTGACTGAAAAAAATATCTCTAGGAATCTTGCAAAATCCAAATCAACGATAAGGTTTGTATCTTTGTCCTTGACTTGCTCTGTTTTACTGTGTGCGCAGTTTCTCAGTTTTCTCAAGATTGCTGCAAGCACAGGCTCTTGAGTGAGAAAACAGTCAACTTGAAAAGGATTCAGGCTATTAAAAAATTAGTTTAGACTATGGTATTCAGTTAATAACTTTTAGAAATTCTTAGTATTCATATTTTCTTTTAATATTTTTTCTCCTGCCTTGCGGTATGCAAAGTTTTTGCTTCTGGAGAAACTGATTTTACAGAGGAAAGTGAGGGCAAGCTCTGTCCCATGCCCAAAGCAAGAGTGACAGCGGGTGAGTCCAGAGCCGTTTTGGCTCAGGGTCTGTGCTAGGGCACATGGTCTTCCACAGAGGCTGCGGAGATGGCAAAATAAATGGTCTGTGTCAGAGGAGCCTGCCTCTAAAATGGGACTATCACGCTGCTTGCAGTATTGAAGCGCTCTGCAGCTGCCTTTGGATGGTGCCGTCATGCTGCTTGGGCAGAGAATGGCACATCTGCATTTCTGGGCTGTGGTTCCTGTCTGCTGGCACGGGCTGTCTGCTGCTGCGTCGGTGTCAGCATGGACTCAGGCTGGGGTCGGTCGGAACGGGTCTCTGGCCATCTCTTTTGCAACCCTTTGCTCGTAGCGGGGCCAGCTTCAAAGTCAAATCAGGTGGCCTACGGGGAACTGCAAGGTGATTTCTGCTTTTGGGGGAAAATCTGCACATGCACATGGACATCCCAAGCTTGGACAAATCGCTCATCGCTTAACCTGTCATCAGAAGGAAATTATCTAAACCCTTCTGCTTAGAAAGGTCCCTTTCTAAGGTAGTCAGGAAGCACTTTAGGTAAACCAGCTGCAGAACGTACGACTCTTTAATCTTTGCGAAGCTGCAGGCAGGAACGCATTTTACAGGGAAGGTGTGCTCAAAGGAGTGTGCAAGTCTGCAATGCAAATCGCGACGGCGCTGGAGGGTGGTGGGGGGGTATGGAAATGGCCAGGCTTTGCTCAGCTAATTCGTGCTCCGGAGCGGGAGAGCTATACCTATAAATACAGGGAGCTGAGTGCTTTAAGGACCTGTATATCAGCTGGCGTGGCATGGTTAGCATTCGCATAGGCAATAAACACCATTTGCTGAAGATTTGTTCAGCAGTTCTCATCATCAAATCCACTTACTTTAAAAAATGTGATTGGTGCTTTGGTGAATACGTTGCTGGGGCAATGTGCCTTCGTTCTCAAAGGAAGTGGAAGAAATATCGGAGTCGCTGGTGTTTATCATTGCAATCCAGCAGTAAAAACAACATTTGGGGGGAAACATGAGAAATGAGCATTAGTAGAATGTGTGTTTATGGCTTAACAGCTACTATAAAGGAATAATTCAAAATGTAGTTTGTTAATGGCTTTCAAGTGTCTTCTCTATCCTGCTTTTGATTGCAAATAGTCAGGTTTAAAAAAGGGGGCTAGCAGAGGTTTAGTCTACTTCATTTCTGGTTGGAAAGCACTTTAGCTCACTTTACAACAATACAACATTTTTTTTCTTCAGTTTTTCTTCCTCTCTCCTTTAATTCTGTGCAGTCGCTGTTTTGTTTTTCTTGTACTGTATCAGTTCCATTGGACCTGCTGAGATGTCTCACTGGGCTCTTTGGAAGAAGAGCCATTGTGGTATGATGGGCGCTTTGGGTGGGAGAGGAACATTGCCTTTCCCTTTGCCGTCCTCCTGTGCTCGCAGTGACTGTCAGGGCTGTTAGCTGTCATCGGGCAGCTCCCCCGGACTTACCAGTTCAGACTCATTAAAAACAAGCAGCAGTGGAAGAAGAAGAAGGTGGTGTTGAGTATAGCATTGATTTTCCCATTGTCAGTGTCTGCTTGTAGTGACCCTCGGGGATATGCTAAAAGAGTGAATTCCTATCAGAAGCATGTTGGTTTTGAGGATTGTATGATTTGATGGAAAAAAACCCAAAGAAAACAAAACAAAAAACCCCTTAGTGTTAAGCTAATTCTGAGATCTTGCTAATAGTCACTTTTTCATCTTAGCTGATAGGAGCAAATACGTTGGCTGAAGACTCAGTGGGCCATTTGGTGCGTGGTAGATGTTTGAGTGAAATCCTTTTAATTTTTTTTTTTTTTTTTTCCCCAAAGCTTGAAAATGTAGACCCCTCCTGTTATTTTGCTTTCCAAGCTTGTAACTGAGGCTATAATGGTTTGGGGTGAAGTGCAATAACAATTTTGTAGGTTTTTTGCCATTTTAAGCCTTGCAGAGTTGAAGTAGCACAGGCGTGGAAGTAATGTTTATGTTAAAGGTACTGAAAAAAGTGCTGCAATGAAGATAGAGGCAAATGGGGATTTTGGGGGTGTCTTTTAATTTTTTGGGTCTGCTGCCCTTCCCGACTCCCGCCTGGGGACACTGGAGTGGTGGTGGTCGATAGCTGCTCTGTTAGATCCCCTCACCCACTGAAGGTCTGCAAAGACCTTTCACCTTTCTAAAGACTGCTGAGTAAATATTTTTATGCAAACATATTAAGCTCAGTCCTCAGTGTTTAAATTAAAAATCATGAGCCAGGCTTTAGAAGAGCTGAAATACCATTAGGTTAAGGCTTAAGACCTTAAGATTTTTTTCCTGATTTGATCCCACAAATCTCTCACATGCTTGGAGTTCTCTAGAAGCTCACAAAGTCTCATTGATTTCGCAAAGCTAAGCATGCGCTTAAGTGCGTTGCAGGATCAGAGCCAAACTTGGGTTTTCTTTATTTGCTTATACCAAGCCTGTAGGGATCATGTTTTCAACCTTTTCCTAGTAATCAGGGTGTAGAAATTGTTAATGTGTTTTTTACAGCAGTTCAGATTCTGATTTCACATCATTCTAGGAGCTAAGGTTCTCTGGTGCTCAATCAGATGTAAACAGTTAGCAATACTGTAAGGAACTGCCTGTTTGTCCTGTATTTCTTATTTTATCTTTGAAATACCAGTTCACATATTTTCCTTAATTTTTACAGAAGGAGGAGGAGAATGAAAAACACAACAAACCAACAACAAAAACAAAAAATACAAATTCTAGGTAGAATTTCTATGTAGTAACCTCCAGCCTGTCCTTTCCTAAAGATGCACTGCAAAGGTAGATTCCTCTTACTGCTCACATGAGAATTGCTCCTTCTCTGTGAGCCGGGTCAGTTATAGCTAACTGCCCTGTGAGTTTCCATCTAGCCGTTGGGGAAAAGTGCGAGCCACTAAGGAGCTGTGAAAAACATCTAAAATTTGCAGTCTCTAGGAGTAGATGGAAAGCAGTATGCTCCATCAGGTTGGAGGAACTCCTCAGCTGTTTAAATGTGCGCTCAAGTATTATAAAACTATGTTTTACAGAGTTCTTTTTATTACGGTTATGTGAGGCTTGATCACATAAAGTTATATGGGCAACAAACAGACTGGTGCTGAAATGAAGTTCTTATGGCTTTGTTTTGATTTCCACAAGGAAGAAGAATGAATTTGAAATGCACCTTCTAGCTGCAGATAGAAATCTTATTACAAGCAGAGCAAACTCTGAATTGGAAGTTCTGCTTGCCACAGGGTATAAATTACAGCTGTCCCCTTACTGGATCTCTTCTGGGGGGGGTTGTTTTTTCTTGGCTGGGGGACCCAGACCTTCAGGCTAAGCTTTGCAAAGCTTTCCTTGTCTTGTCTGCAATTCTGTGGCTGTTGTGGGAGCTTTGCCTGAATGAGGGCTGTAAGATGGAGCCCAGCCTTCTGAAAAATCGTATAAATCCAATCGCAAATATAAGCAAATCCTTTAAAGGAAAATTGGAATGAGAACTCTTGGTTCTTAGTGGAATTATGAGTGTAATTAAGAGTTAAAAATATGCATTGCAAACACTGTATTTGTTATGCTAATTGGTGTCTTTTTGTTTCTCTCCTAATGCCTTTCACCTGCAATGATCTGGAAATGCTTGTAATGGCTGGATATTTGGCATTTTCCACTTTTCATCACAACTCTTCTGGAAATTCCTACTTGAAGGTAAGCCCATTTTTATTAAAAGTATGTAGGTCTGTATCTCTGGTCTAGCCTAGGTTTTTCCATTACATTTTGGGGAGGAAATTGCCAGCAATTGGAACTGATCAGTCTACGGTATATTCCATTCTGTCACCAAGGATTAGGTATCAGTGCTGCAAAATGCTCACCAGCCACGGTAAAACTGAATTTAGTGTGCCGTGTTAGAGAGTCAAACCTGGCATAATACATTCAGGAACCTGCTAAGTGTTTACAACACTGAGGATCACCTCTTGAAATTGGTGTGGGTTTTTTGATGGTTCCTCTCTAGGAATTAATATTTCACTTGCATCATCCTTCTGTGAGGAACAAATGAGGTTTCTAATCCTCTAGCTCCTAAGGACAGCTTGAAGACAAGAACCTAAATGCTCCGAAAGCAGAAGTCAGGTACAAATAACCGAGCATGGATGATTTTTTTATAGCTCGAGGATTCTCAGGGCTTTTCTCAGGTTTTGAAGGCTTGATCCTGGATTGCCTCTGGTTGCCGTTCTTGAGTTGCTGTCTTACACAGCATTCACTTCTGGAGAGCTGCTACTGTTGGTTGGCCAGCCCCCATCCTTAGGTGCAACTCTTCCCTGCTGTTGCTGTATGCCCTCTGCAAGGCAGTGAGATGGTCCCTTGGGTGCTGGGATGACCTCAGATGGGTGCCAGGAGGCAAAGTGCCAGGACCAGCTCCGATGCACTGGAGCTGGTGCATACTGGCGCGTGCATGAGCACCACCAGGTGATGAGCAGTGCCAGGCTGGCTGGCCCATTATGAACGGGAACCCAGTCCTGCACAGATTTACTGTCTTACCTGGTTGCCTCCAGCTCCTTGCAAGCAGAGGACCGTGGTGAGCAGCACCCAGGTGTCGTGGCTGCTTTCTCGGTGCCAGCACGGGGCGGCTCTCCAGCCGCGACACAGGGCAGTTGCTCTAGTTGCTCACCCAGCAGAGGCGGCCAGGTCTGAGCAAGCTGTTTCTTTCTTTCTCCGAGTTTAACATCTCACCGACAGGCAAAAAAAAATCCTTGGCAATTCCTCCTGGGTCCGCCTGGTTGGTCTTTTCCGTTTCCATGATGCAGCAGGTTTTTTCATCAGGACACAGATCGCTGTTCTTATTTTGTGGAAGGAGATTTAATTACAGCGCGAGTGAGCCACATCCATCATTTCCAGTTCAGAGCCCATCCAGAGCTTCTCTCCGCGTTTTGGGTACGTGAAGTCACAGGGTTGTTTTCACTGCATTTCCCTTGCGTTTGCCAAAATGATAGCTAATTAGGGCAGAAGCAGACCGTCTTCCAGGCTGTTTCCTTGCAGGATTTTTTTTGGATGTCGCCATGCACTTTCCCCAGCATTGCAGCACTTTGTGCTCTTACCTCTATGGTTTTTTTTGCAGTAAGTGGTGGAAGCTTCTGAATTTGGAGCCTTAAGTGAAAATGATAATTCAATGCTGGTTTTATTGAGCTGGAATAACGGGTCTGGGAAACTGGACAGAAATAGCGAGGCAAGTGTGTGCTGGCTGAGAGCAAATGAGCAGGAACTGCTCTAGGTTGGAAGGTTTGTGTTGCAGTCTTCCTTCTCTCTCATGGTTTTTTTTTGTGACTGGTGGTTTAAATCAGTCTCCCTCAGTCTGAAGCAAAAGGACATCCCCGAAGCTGATATTTTTTATTAAATGAGGTTCAGGATAAGTATTGCAGCTCAGATTTCATGTGTCTGCTTCATTAGTGGTAGGAGGATCATATTTTTAGGAACCTCTGAGTCTTTTTCCTTTCACCCCTGGGAGTTCATCCCAGAAAATGGACGCTCTGGGAATGCGTACCATCTCTTGTGCTTTTGTCCCAGATGCACCAGGTCAGGATTTCAGGCAGGTTTGGAGCAGGTGGGACTTGACCTGGTGGTCCTGTCGTGCCCTGAGAGCCCGAGGTTTGAAGCCTAGCAGCATGGAGAAGTGGCAGAGCACCTACCTACGTGAGCTTGGGTTGCAGCTGGTTCTCAAGTCACAAATTAAAACCAGCGGGGATGCTTGACACCTACTCTCCTGTTTCTTTTTCTCAGGGGTACCTGGACTTTTTATTCCTGTGACTGTGTTATTTTCCAGTATATTAAACCTTCTATTTTGTGGCCTTCCTGCATCCCGGGGGTACGTGGCTGCTCCTGGGCTGTAATACCCGCTGCACCAGGCTGCGATGCCGTGCAGTGAGCCAGCCCATTGGCATGACTTTAAAAAATGCAGTGAGGACAATAAGGCAACTATTGCTTTAGCTATCCCTGTTGTACATGCGGTTGCATAAATGTGCTAGATTATGATTATCTCTGCCTCATAATTAGCAATTTGCATAACTGCTTGCTGTGAACAAGAAGTCCCATCAGTGTTATGAAGGATTTATTTAGCTGTCTGAATATATTTTTGTTATCCAGTGCAGAAAGAAAACAATGGAAATGGAAGCAGTCCCAAACGCTTGGTGTTATTTCTAACCCGCACGCATAATTAACAGGAGTACTAATTGTTCAGCACCAGAAACTCATTTGTTTCTCTATAGACTGGAAGAACATTAATTCTCAGAGTGCCTCTCTCTCTTTTTCCCCATAGCCAGCGGTATCATAAGCTCTGCAGTCAGTTGTAACCAGATTATATTTGTTGTGTTTGCAATGTAGCATTTGTGATAGTCTTGTCTTTTCCCAAGCTTCTGTCTAAGAAGTGAAATGTATGTAAATGTATGTAGTCAGGGCTGTGTTTCAGTCTCTGAACAATGGATCCTTGTATCTGCCGTTGTCACATGAAGCGAGGGCTCAGCCGAGGGACCGGTGATACCTCAGGTACCTGCTCCTTGCTGGAGCATTCCTGCCTGCGAGTGCCAAGAGATGAGACCCGCCTTCGCTTTCTGGCTTTACCTGTTCATCTGCTCCTACACTCCAGAAGATAAAATATACCCTTGGAAGAGAGAGTTTGCATATGTGGTTTTGATTTTGGAAAATTGGGTGTGAAGTTGGTCTTGCCTGTGTGAAGGACCAGGCTGACCCCAGACGAAATGACTGCTTTATTTGTACTTGTGTAGTGTGAAAATCACAGGAGCTGGGAAATCCACCTCTGTGAGCACCATTTCTTTTGAAAGCCATTTAAGTGTAGTTCTTTGGTGTAGCTTTTTCTGCATAAATAATGCTGGAGAAAAGTAACTTGCTTGTGGAACATATGTTGTATGTAGCGGCAAACATTTACAATGTCTAGACCAAAAGAAGCACTGCTGCTAGGAAAGCTCTGAAGCACATGCCGCTGAAATCATGGGGCCCTAGGTGTAGGGCTGAGGGTGCTCTTAAATGGTGGCCCTAATGCACGCTGGCTAAAAGGGCAGAACAGTGTCTTTAGAGAACTTGCTTGAAACAAGATGATATTGTGTAATCCAAGAGCAAAATGATTTAATATGCAATGAACCCAAAATCTCATTTAAAGAAGTGAATGTGCAGGCTTGCACCAACATAATTTACTTATTTTTATGAGTATCTTCCATGCACTGCTAATAAATATGAACCATTAACGGGGTTTTAATCTGATTCGCATTTATTACAGGTTGAGTGTGAGGCTATAAATAATGCTTGCTTAGAGGCATGAAGTGTAAAGCTGTGTGAGTGGGTCCGTCATCCATTCCTGGAGCCTGGGCTGTGCAAGGCAGCGCTTATTTGCAATGCTGATTGGAAACCAACTCAGCAAGGCATTTAGTTAATTTGTCAGGCGGGTTTTCTGCCTGTCTTTGAGGATGCTCTTTTGGAGCATTCACGCCACCATTTCTTCTGAAACAAGGTCTTGCTCTGAGTGCATGGGTTGAAAAGAGGTATTTTGGGGCATAATCGGTTCAGTGGAAACAGAAGTCAAACTGCTCGTGAAGGGGGAGAGAGATCTTGGAGATACTTATTGCTGATGTTTTCCAGTCTCCCTTGCACTCATCTGTCCCTCCCACCCTTCCCCAGCCATCAGGTAATACGAGTAATACATGTTTATGTGAGGAGGGGAAGAGTTAGGCATAAATCATTGGAGGGAAAAGGGAAGACATCCTCAGGGCTCCTGTGCAAGGCTGAATGTTTTTAGTCCTTTTTTGTTTTTCTCTCCTTTCATGGAGTCATTTTGTCCTACAAGGTTGGGTCCCCAAACAGATGTGCTTTCTGGAGGGGGGACAGGGGTTGCGGATTGAATAAGAATAAAATGAAAATTGCCTATTGGAGTGTTCCCTGTTTCCAACTGGGAGTTTTCAACTCAGGAAGGGGAAGAAATGAGCACCTCTAGCATCCCAGGATAGCAATAGCTAGGGCAGGTAGGAAATGATTGTGGGTTTCCTGCTGGAAATTTAGCTTTTATCAAGGAGAAGATAAAAAACAGGAACTGCAGAGGGGCTTCACATTCTCATTGTACTGCAGCAGGAGCACGTTTAGTCCTGTACCGTGTGCCTGTTGTGTCCTGACAGCGTGTGCTGCACGGCCCCTCTTGCTCAGCTGCTGCAGTGTGCGGTGAAAAATGCAGCCCAAACCAGGGACATTTATCCAGAAAGAGGAAAATTCAGGGAGAAGGCAGCTCTAGGACTGCCCAGTGAGATGGGGCTGCTTAGCTTCTCTTGGTGGCTGGAAGCTTTCTGATTGTTTTGTCTCAAATGTTTACCTTCCAAATCCGTGGAAGCTCCCTGAGGAAAAGGAACCCTTTGTGATAAATAGTTTTGTCAACAACCCAATTTTCCTTCAAAAGCGTTCTGATGGAAACTTCTTAGTAACATGCACCCTTGGTCTTACTTCTCCCTTATTTGCACAAGCAGGCTTGATTTATTTGCCCTTTGATGTATCGTGCAACTCCCATTGAAAGCAACTGTGGTTGTGAATAAGTTGTGGGAGCGACTCTTTGATGGTTCCCAAGATTGCATTAATGAGCGGGGGCGACCTGCAGTCTCAGGCACTGCCTGATGGAATTCTAGCTGGCAGAAATTAATTTCTAAGCATCAATCTAAAGTACACAATGACATGGGCACGTTATAGATCTCGTGATAGCTGTGTTTATTGGTGCATTATGCTTTTCACACTGGTTTCCGTTCCGTTATGTGGCTGACGATAATTAATTGCAGAGAGGAGAGGCTAAAGCCCTGGTCCGATGGAAGAGCCGAGAAGTTCCATGTCCACTTAGCTCCATCTGGTATGGAAGGGCAACTCTGAAGTTTGTGTGGCATGTACATTAACAGCTGCATGTTTGCATTAAAGGAGAATATGATAAATATTTTATTCCGAGATTTTTTTGTGTGATCTCTGTAGTGTCATCTTCAGTACAAGGGCAGGGAGGATGGGAGAATGTTCGAAAGTTCCGTACGGTGCCATCTTGAAACTGCTTATGCAACAGCTTCGTTCTTTTGGATCTTTCTCTACGTGTTCCTTGCCTTGTATGAAAATCAATAAATGAAACATCAGACCTGAATCCCCCAGTCTTCCCGGGGCGTAAGAGAGGAAGGGTTCCCAGCACAGCTCTTGCAACTGCAGCTGGTTCCCATTGAGGGCTGCAGAGCTGGATGAAAACTCGACAGCATCTGCAGGAAATGCACAGCGGGGGTCTCTTACCAGCACTGCAAAAACTGGCTCTGCGCGGGATGGGGTTTTCTTTTGATGGTTGCGCTACCCAAGTTTTGACGGTTTTGTGTGGCTTCAAAATGTATACTGAGTGCCTGCAGCATGGGTTTTCTAAAAGGCAGATCGTTGCCTTTTCACTTTGGCTAAGTCAAGTCTTAGGGGTTTTGTCGGTAAGAGCGATGGCATGGCCAGTTCGGTGGGCAACAGGCTGCTTGCGGGCTCCTGCAAGCGGGCTGCGGTGAATAACGCAGGTGTTTGTCCCTCTCAGATGGCACTTAAGCATCCAACTTGAAGTATTCATCCTGCTTCCCGCTGATAGATAGGTGCCCACTGAATGCAGCCAGGCTAACTTCGCTGCCCAGGTGATATTAAATGAAATGAATTCATAGCGCCGGCAATGTTGTTTGCTGCTTTGTTATATAGTCTAGAGTAAGAGCGGGTCAATACTGCATTAGTTCTGGCTTGATGTGACCTATCCGAAGTCACCAGAGTAAATTCAATTTGTGTTTATTTCTGTGCCGGAGTCTGTTCTTCACGGGCTTGACAAGGAATTCATCTTACCTTGTTTTTACTTATTTTGAAAGGAAGAACAGTGGAAAGACTTAATCCTGGAAAGACTGTGTGCTGGCTTTCAAATACTCCTTTTCTAATGTTTCTGTACAGCTTTGGCCTGTTCATGCTCAGCTAATCCATCTGATCGTAATTCTCACAAAGTCCTTTGCAGTCCCTGCTCCCCAACCTCCTATTCCCAGGAAGGGTTTTTAAAGCTGAGACAGCGCTGTAAATACTGCAGTTCTTAGCTGGGATTTTCCACCCCCCCACACATAATTCATGGACTTCAGTAATGTGACTTCCCCCGTGAAGGGGCATTTATAGATTTCACTCTCTAGTGCCTGATCCGTGGCCCGCTGCAGTCAGCAAATGTCTTTCTGCTGACCCTATCTGGCTTTGGATCAGGCGATAGGGAGCCTCTTGAGTGAAAGCTATCTGCTCCTTTCTAATGGCTGTATCATATGTCATAGATTTTTCCTGGTTAGAAAAAGGGTATAAAAGCTGTGATGTTAGAAACCATAATACTTTCTTAATTGGATTGCATTAAAGCACGTTAATCAAACTGAAAGGGAACATTAACTGGATTTTCATGTCTGCTAAAGAAGCACTTGGAGCCTTCTGCAAAGACGAGGACCTGTTTAGTGGTGCTGGGGGACACGGGAGTCAAACCAGTGTTTCCTTGCAAGGAGCTGCAGGGTGCCCGTGTGACTTTGTGGATGTGAGAATTATTGGTGAGATGCAGGATCAGGCCCTGTGATCCCAGCCCTCCCAGCATGTTGGACCTGCAGTCTCCAGAGACCTGAGTTCAAACCCGTTGAGGGTTCAGGTTGGTTGGGCTCCTTAAACATGTGAGGTGCAACAAAATTTTCGTGTAAAGAAAAACTGGAGCCTGTCTATCAGCTTTCCCAGTTTTAGAAGCTGTTTCTCCTGAGCCTCTCCTGGCACAGATGGCTTTTTCTCTCTTCCCAAGAAAAGTTCACCAGGCAGAAACAGCAAAGCCGAGCCTGTGAGCGCGTGGGCATCCTCACAAATGTGCCAGCATTGCGGGTTTGAGAAACAATGCTGGTAGGTTTTAAGTCCACCTTTATGTAGAGATAAAGATGTTAAAAGACCTATGGGTCTTTTTCTAGGAATCACTTACAAAGGACCACGGATGAGATGATAAAGATACTGCTTTGCCTACTAGGCTTCTTTTTTGTACATCTCTCTAGCTTCTGGGAAGCCTGTTGGCTGCACACTTGTCACCGGTCGCTCAAACACAACAGTTTTGGGTTGCTGGGGCTTTTTCTGCAATAAACTATTTGCCATTTCAGTGGCAGATTCTCATTATGCAAAAGGAGAAACAGACAAGGTGAGTGTTTAAAACTACTTAAGATTTGGACTGTCTCATCTGTATAATTAAAAAACACTGCTTGGGTCGTTGTTCGGTTGCAGCTTTGCTGCTGTTACTTTGGCAGGTGCTTAAAGATCCTTCCTGACTGGTAAACCTGGCATAGGGACCTAGCCTTGATGTGCTACGGGGCCCCGTGCTCCCCCAGCACATGGAGTGCATCCCTTGGAGCCGCAGCGAAGGAACGGGCTGCAGCTTGATTTCCCCCAACACAGCCAACCCCGCAAGTAAACAAGCATTAATCATCCACCCCAATGAACTGGTCTTAAATCGAAAGCGGTTGTTAGATTCCTGATTGTAATTGTGATTTGCATTGCCAAGCAGTACCTAGGGTTTAAATAATCGATGTTTCATTTTTTTTGTTCTGTTTGCGTGTGCTGGTTGTCTCCCTGAAGGGAGGTTTGGTCTGATTGTTTGGTACCTCTCGCTAACTGGGGTCCCCTCACGTTACCTTTGCAGCTAATTGCTAGGTTTATCTTTGATTCACAGTTTACCTTGAGCTGTAGCTGGGTTGAAAGAGGCATTCGATAAAGTCACTTTTTAGAATTTGGTGTTAATTTACTAAAGTAACTCAAAGGTAGAGGACATATAAGGAAACTAGCAAGTTTCTTGAAACATTTTTTCTTGCATCCACGTTGACTGGGAAAGGAAATATTACCCACAGTTACAGTCAAACCTGGTGATACCTGGTCATTGCATCCTTCAAGATGAGCAAGCAATTTCCATCTTCTCGCATCTCATTTTTATTCATGAACTGACAGAAGAGCAAAAGCTGTCATCTTCTGTCTCCTCTTGTTCTGCTTCTCAGCTGTGAATGATCCAGTCATTAGTGGACCTATCTGAGTAAGTAACTGAAGAGAATACCATCATTTCTCAGCAGACGGTTCCTAGGCTGTCCTGAATGTGCCCCATCCAGCAGACCTGGCAGCTAGAGGAGCTGAAGGCTGATGGGAGCATCCTTCCCATCGCCCCAAACCCTGGTCCTGGTCTGCTGGAGGGGTGCAGAGCAGACAAGGTGCACCCTGATGGGGGGGTTGCATAAGGAAAGGTGAGCCCACATCCCTCACTCAAGCCCGCATTCCTCTGCTGCTTCCCAGCTCATGTGCAGTTTGTCAATATAGATGTGCATCACTGTCTTTCCAAAACGTGTTAAAACATTTCTGAGAAAGAGGTGTCCCCCCTAATGCTGTCAGCTGTGTTAAAATAGCAACAAAGCAATATGCTTATCAAGTATCAAAGCCAAGGTAAATCAACAATGCAGTGTTGATGGTAATTCATCAAATTAGTGAAATCACTATGTAAGGATTGATTAATTTGGGTACTAATTTGAAGTCTAAGAGGGTGACTCTCTGTCTGGTACAGGTCATCTTTGGGATTTCCAGTAAGTCAATCAAATCTATAATTGCAAGCTGGCTAAATGGTATGGAAAATAAATTATCGTCTGACACTTCAGCCACTATGGCAGAGCCAGCTGCACACATGTGACGCAGGAGGGCTGGGAACGGCTTTCAAATACCTTTTGGCTTGTCACACAGTGTTTACTCACTAGCAGGATGAAAAGCCATCAGGGCTCAGGAGCGGAGGGTTGCTGAGCTGTGGAGCAGGTCTGAAGCTGTGGTCTCTCCCTCGTCTGTCAGGGAGCGTGGTTGCAGATAGCTTGTCGGCATGTTCCCGGCGATTGCGGATGTGTTTGTTTTAATGAGAGGGAACTAAAAGGCCTGCTGCGTTTTTAGACAGTTTTGCGTGGTGCACAGTGCCAGATGCAAGCTCTTTTACTGTTGCTGAAGGAAGAAAGTGGAAATAAAATGGGACTGTAGATGTCCCCAGGGAGGATGAGCCCAGAGCATCCGAAGGGGTCACGGCGGGGGCCAGCCCGGACAGACCTGCCTTTCCCGTACATTGCCGTATGAGAGGTGATCTGTCTGCGTGCTCACCTGAATCCAGGGACAGTGAAATTCCCTTATTGCACAAGGTTGTGGGGAAGACATAAACGAGGCACTTGTACTCTGGGACTGTGCTATCAGAAATCACACAGGTGTCCAAGGTATAAACCCGAAAGAGTAGAGCTGGCAAAAAGAAAGGCTGGGGGGAGGAAAACTCGACAGGTATAAGAACAGGGGAGTGATTTGTCCACTTCTTGCTGACTTTGTGTGCAACGGTTTCATCGCATTGCTTTCAGGATGCGGGTGAGAGGTTGCAGAGGGTGTCGTAGCTCGATCCGCCTCTAAAAGAACCAGGGTACGAAGGGTTTCTCTGGGAGCTGGTGATGTTGGTGGAGATACCCGAATAGAAGCGCTCCTCTTTGCAAAAGGAGATTGAAGCTGGTTTTGCGGAGCCAGCCCTGTTCAGAGCAGCTCGCCTCGGTGCGTGAAGCCGCAGGCGCTGGCCGGGGATGGGTTTCCGATGAGCCCGGCCGGCACGCAGCACCTGCCCCCAGGGACGCCAATCTCATCCGGATGGCCGCTGCCAGGAAAACTCCAGATGTAAAAGCTGAGAATTGCTTCCTCTAATGGCTTTTTATCCAGCAAAATGTTTTGTTGCCTTATTTATGACTTCTTCCGTCATGCAGGAGCCTGCGATGAAAAGGCTGAAGGCTTCCTTTTATTTTTGTCTGCAGACTCCCTCTCACTGCCATGGATTTGCAAGTTCTTTAGCGGGATGAAAGTTGTGGCTGAAGCTGGCCTTCCCCTGAGTTGTTTCATTATGCTGTTGACACGAACACTAAATCCTGCTTTCCTTTGCTGCGTGCTGAAGGTCACTGCTGCAGTATGATCGTAATGAGCCTCATAAGCTAGTGTCTCATCTCAGCAGAGCTCTCCGCGGATTGCCCAAAAAAAACCCCAACCATTTATTCTTTAACCTTATCAGTCTACAGATGCCAAAGGCATCGTGTGAGCTTAGAGTCTTGTAGCTCATCGATGTTGGATGATGCTTTGATCTTATAGGACTTGGGGGGTAACAGAAGGACTAAGGCAGTGGAGTAGGCAGTGTTTCAAGCAGTAAACGCAAGACACAGCATCTGAGTGACTGCACTGAAAGTGATGCACCTCATGCTGTGTATCCTGTATATCCTGGCAGGAGGAGGTGGTTATACAAGCCCACCTTGACTTTTGCTTACACGCAGCGTGTTAGAGGCATAGGAGGAGTCCTCCAGCGCAGAGGCTGTGCCTGCTCTCTTCAGCAGAATGCAGTTCCCAAAACAGAGGGACAAGTTGGAAATGAGCCATTTAAATAAATGCACCTGCAGCTTCTCCACCCTCTATCTGATCATCGTTTTCAAATTAACACCTGCACATTTAGAACCCATTAAAATAATAATTTCATGCTCCGCTGACTACCCTGGCTGTTAAAAATGCAGAAGGATAGCCTGGGAATACCCAAACAATATTCTTGTAGAGGGTTTGTCATTGCATAGATCGACATCAAGAAGCAGCCGTTTGTAAAAATGTTTATTACATTGCCATTTAGATTGTGTGAGTTTGATTTAATTAAAAATACAAAGAGGGGGGAGAGAAATCACCCAGAATTTGGAATAAAGCAGCTGACACAAAATGTTTATCAGAGCCTTTAATATAATCGATGCAAGATACATAGATCAGAAAATACCTGTCTGTCTTTGGGTCAGAATAGGTACCTTGGGGAATTGAAAACAGCTTGTTGGCTGTGGCGTACCCATCGGCGTGTCCCCATGTGCGCTGTCACCTGCACCATGGGCAGAGGTCCCTAATGGATGACCAGGTGCCTCTCTGGATGAAGGCAGGAGTGTTGGCTTTCCATGCATTTTATTGCTTGTGTCATGGCTGCACCATGCCCTAAGGGTGCAAATAAAGAGCGTTCAAAGGCTGAGGGACTTGCTAGGCTCAGCAGCTCTGGGCATTCACCTTTCCGGACACAGCTCCTCTTCCCAGCTTCGTGTTGCTCTGTGTCCTCCCCTTGCTTGCAAAATGAGGCTGAGCTGAAGAAACGCAGACCTCTTCCCTCTCGTGCTTGCTAGTCTTCGCAGTTGTCACAGTCTCTGTCTGCAAGTTCACTTTTGCAGTGCTTCTGTTAAACATGATTACTCCTGAGTCAGTCTCGGGTCAGCAGGAGGGAGTTCATCTCCCTCGATCTTTCAGATGTCTAAAAATTGCTTGGAATTTAAAGCCTACGTGAGCGAGGCTTCCCTTGCAGAAAAGGGGGGAGGATTGTGGTTGCCTAAAGGCCAATTCCTTTCTCTTTCCCCCTTGTCTTCCAGCAATAAGCCTGGAAGACTGCCTTGCACTTGAGCTGCTAACGGGTGTGCTAGGGTAGGAGGGGTAGGACCCCTCTGGTCCGGGCAGAAGCTCCTACTGGAAGCTCCTACTCTGCACAGTGGTCTCCAGGGCTGCTCTCGTGCTCTGCTCTTAAGCAGGGTGACGGTCGAGCTGGCTTTGCGATGCTGTGCTTGCAAAGCCCTCTTCTGCATAACCCCAGAAGAGTTAATTCACTCCTGCTTAGCTAACTGCAGGAGGGTGAATTGCACGAGCTGTGACTAGTGTGTGGGAATTTTCCCTTGGATTTGTGAGCCAAGACAAGGATCAGGGGACCTTTATGGGGCTGTGTTTAGGGCCATATTTGCTGCTCGGCATAGTGAAAAAGAGATTGCTGTAAGAGACGAGGGAAGGCACTCATCTGTGATACAGACAGTGTATGACAGCTGATTCAGCCCGAATTGGGCAGCCAAGCATGCAGAGCGCAATAGGCTTGTATATCTTGCTCCGATCGGCGTTACAAGTATTCCTGGGTAAGTGCCGCTTGCTGACTGTGCAGACACCCTGCAGGGGAGGGAGGCAACTGCAGAGCCGGTGCTGTGCAAAAGCCAATTATCAGGACGTGGTTTTCAGCAGGAGGGTCTTTCCAAAGCACGTGAGCAAGGAAATTTGCAAACTAAAAAAGCTGCCTTATGCCCAGGTTTTGCTTTATTTTAAAACTACATCTGCCTCACTAGACGCCTGAGTTTCTTCCCATCTTTTCCTCTTGTCCAAGGCAGGGTCTCCTGCGCCTTTGCCATCCTTGACGTGCTAAGAGATGCCTTAAAAACTTCGAAGGGCAGAAGTTCCTCTTACTCCCTGGGCAATCCATCAGCATCCTGGTTAGTGGTAACGCCTGCCCACGGGCATCATTCAGTGCCGTAGGAGCAAGGGCATATGACCACCCTGCACGGAGAGGTGGTGCTCCTACTCTGAGCATCATGGCAGTTTGCTGCGATGGGCTGGCTTTGCCTAAAGCTCACTTCTGTTAGTGGCCCCTGGTCGGTGAGCAGAGCACTAATTCGTGGTCTGACTGCCAAATGTCTGATAAGGGTACGGGGACTATCCCCCCTGCTCCCTGGAGCCCTCTGATGTGGCAGTGCAGTTTTTGCCCTCAGAGCTAAGGTTGGCTCCACCGTGAATATGTATTACTGCCAAATTCATGTTCTTTGACACTAACTTGGCTAATTTTGTTATATGTTGTTAATTTGTCCCATGATTTTGTACTGCAGAGCAGCACACAAGTCTGTGATCTGTTTAGCATTCTAGTGTTTCCCCTTTCTTTTCCTTTGCATCTACTACTTTTAATTGTCATCTGGGCAAAGTAAAAGTAAATTTTGTATTGAGTTAATAAATGCTGGCGCACGTTGGTTCTGGAGCAATGCCTTACAGTACCTGTGATGCCTCCTGGATGGGAAGGAGGCCACCAGCGGCTCCCTCCTGCCCGCACCACAAGCTCTTTTCGCCCGCCTGGTGTATAGCGAGGCTTTTAGTTGCTACCGGGAGAGAAATGTTAAGGCAGGCAGAGGTGTAAAATCAGCTGAGGTTTGGTGCCGAGTTTTTGCAGGCGTCTACTTGGAATAAAGGGACTGCTCCCATTGTTTGGTCTTTGGAAGAAGAATGGGCTGACACAAACCAGCAGGCAGTTTTCTGGCCGCCTGCTGCTTAATAACACATTCGATATTGATTAACTGTAGTTTTAAGCCTGTTTGGACAATTCAGCCACTTGACTGAGGGGTAGAAACACAGTGGAAGAAATGTTAATAACTGTAGTTCCTTGTTTGATCATGAGTTTAAATTTTAAAATCCTTCGTGTATGAATTGAGCTATTGTATTCCCAGGGAGATGCCAGTTTGATTTATGACCTTTTGATGTCCCAAATACAATTAGCACTCCATCAGTATGCAGATACTATCACAGGGTCCGGTGACTTGAATGACTTCCAGTTACCCCTGTATCGGGAAGAGGTGTCACAGCTAATGAAATTCTCTCCAAAAAGTATTGATTCATTAGACAACACAATCCTTTGACTGTCCTTTGCCCAGTGAACTGTCAGGAAAAATGCATCTCAGGATGTCAAAATGTTCATCCTGTTTCTCATCACAGCTCTTTCTCCTTTCTGATGCTCGCCGGGATCACGCATGTCGTACGTTGCTCGTACTAACTTGCTGGGGGCTTTTGTGCATCCCAAAGGTGTGACCCAACCCTCTGCCCAGGTTCATGCTGTGCAGATCTGCCTGGCTGAGTAGATGCAATCTCCTGAGCTAAGGTACTCGCATGGCCAAATCCAGGCTGAAAGACAGCAAGTGCATCTTGGAGGATGTGGGCAAAAGGAGGTAGATGCAGTGATTTGCAGAAAAACTGGTAACTCCTGCGTTTAACTTGGCACCGCTGATATTCTTAATAGATTGGTGACAGCCAGAATCCCATGCAAATATTTAGAAAAACTTAGTGACAGCACTCTAACCTTATGTTAAATAAACCTCTTCTCTGTGTCCCTGCAGTATGCTAAGACACTATTAATGCTCTTTTTTAACATGCGAGGGAGATGGAGAATGCAGAGCCACGGGGCTTGGCCAGTGCCACCGGGAGCAGAACTTCGGGTTTCTGGTTTCCTTTCTTCACAGATGCACTTCGGGCTGTTTTCCTTTCATTTAATTACCTTGATGATAGCTGCAGTGTTTCCAGATGCTTTTTTAATTTATTTCCTCTCCCAAACAACTGCTGGAATGGCAGGAAATGTTAAAATAGCAGCAGAGAAACAGGGTGATGCACATCTGAAGCCAGGCTCACCAACAGCTTGTGCCTGCTCGTGTAGCACGGAAGTCTTTACTTGCCCGGTATCCGGAGCAAATGAAATTTGATGAGCTTTCTGCCTTTTCCAAGGGGGAGCTGGGCGGTTGTTTTTTTGCCCTCTTCACACTACCGGCTCTGTGCACCAATTAATCCATGCTAAAAGGACTTACAATGAGCTTGTTATTCTGTGGGCTTGTGAAGTGGCGGCTCGCCAGATTTGAGCTCGTTTCAGATGTTTAATAGATAGAAAGTTGATCACTTGGCAGCTGAACTGACACCCTGGAGACTCTTCCGAGGCTGTAAAATACTCTGGGATCCAGCAGCTTGGGAAAGGCCAGGTATTTATGAGATAGAATAACTTTTAGCCTAACTAAAACAAACACATGGATACCTGCCTTAGCTCCAGATTATTTGAACTCCAGCGTGGCTTCCCCTCTGCTAATGCGGTGCTGTCCTGTTTCATCTCCCATCAATATAGACAGCGATAAGCAAATAGAAAGATAATCACTGGCAGATTAGTTGTTGCTGTGGAAGATTATGCTTCAAAGTTATGCAAATTTTGCTCTCTTCATGGAATCCAGCGCGTGCGTAGAACTAAATTTTCTTGTTTTATTGGCCTTGGTTGTAATAAATAAACCCAAGCTAAAAAATATATCTGGAGTCTATAAATATGGATTTGTTTGAGGCAAGATGCTTCTCGGGCAAACTTAGAAGCATCCTTGCCAGCGATTTATGAGGACAGGCTGTGTGTGATCCCGGGAGAATATTTTGCCGTCAACATCTGCTGACACCTTAAAGGACAACACGTAAGTTTGGTGAAGGGCAGTAGTAGCCTAGGTCAGGAGGAGGTATTTTTTTTTGTTTTGCAGCTTTGGGACACCTCTTTTTTAATCAAATTAGGAAAAAAAAAAAAGCATCCAAAGTGCCACTGTTTGGGGACAGGGGTTAGAGATCGTTTCTGTACTCACAATTTGTAGAGACAGCATCAAAGCAGGCTTGCTGCAAATGTTTTCTGTATAAAGCTTAAGGGGGGGGTTGTCCAGGGAGGGAATATGGGCAATAAATTGCGTGCAAGTCTGCAGACTGCAGAGTCTCTTGATAATGGCAGACGCTGTGCAAAATAGTCTGTTCCAGTGTCCTGAATGCTGTGCCAGAAAATCAGCAAGACAGCAGCAAATGTAATGAAATTCTGTAGCTGAAAGCAGCAGAGGGAGAGTAGTTTGTGCTGGGTGTCATTTTTTCCTCCAGATTTCTGGTTTTTGGGACTTCCTTGTGCTTTGCTCACCAGTGGACCTAGGCAGTTTGAGGATGGGCTAAGTCAGGCTTTTGCAAACTTGGCAGGCAGAGGTCCTTCTGGTTCATCTGTCTTCGCAGAGCCCACAGAGAGCCCAGGGACTGATGGAATTCCTGAAAAAGTAGTGTTTTTAACAGATTGCTACCTCCTCCTAAATCCTTTCACAGACCCTTGGAGGATGTGAGCTCTGCTCCTTTCTCTTCAACTTGCCTGTGTTGACTTGGGGTGCCAAAAAAAACCCCCAAAGAAATGTAAAAGGGCGTTAGTTTGACAGGAAGGCTCACAACTGCTTTTTCCCTTTGTCATCTGTTGCACGGGTGACAAAAGGTTGGGGAGTTTGAAGTTTTCTCGCTGAAAAACGTTTGATCCCACGGTGCCGTCAGGGAAGCTGAGCCCACTTGCAATTGTCCCTGGTTAAATGAGGGATAAAGCCGAGTCCTGGTGCTTCACAGCCGGAGCAGCCCCAAGTTGAGCGTTGGACCCCGGGGATGCTCTGCTGTCCCCACCACGGTGGAGCCCTCTTCAGCGGCCCCGTATCTGCCACAGCAGCAGGCGGAGAGCTGCCCAGGTCCAGCCACCGTCCTGCCGCAGCACGGGATGGTGGCAAGGCGTGCACTGCCGTGGGCTCTGCTCTGGCAGCAGATGGGCACGTTGGTGCATAAATGCTCGTCTCGCACCTAGATGCTCAAATTAGTGTCACAGCAGGGCTCGGGAAGGTCCAGATGCCCTGCAGAATTAACCGGGGGCCAGACCTGTTTTGTTTTTATCTCCAGCCTGGGCGTGCAGTAGGTTTTGCATTACCTGTTGGAAATGCCTGCGTGTGCAGCTTGGTTCCCTCTCCTGCCTCAACGGCCTATTTTGGGATGGCCTATTTTTGGATTGCAGCACAGGTGACGTGCCTCGGAAAAGCAGCGTTGCATCGCTAACGATTGCTGCGGCGCCGCTGAGAAGATGACACCTTGCTGTTCCTCTGAAGTGAAGGGTTTAAATGAGTCGCTGCCTCTGTGATTTATTGGGAAGTTTGGGTTGTCGTGCCGGTTCTCAGCAGCTGACAGGGAGAAAGGGGGAAAAAAAAACCCATCCCACAACAAACCCCTGCTGGGAGGGAGGACTGAATGGCATGTTATATCCATTGGAGCCTTAGGTATAGGATGGGAGGATCAGTATACTAGTCTAGGTAAAAATATAATGAAGTTACTGCTGTGCATATGTTGGCTTTCAAAAATGCTAATGATTAAGTAATTATTCCTTTTCTCCTGCAAGTATCCTGCCTATCGAGTGAGATACAGCAGTAGACTGTTTGATTAGTACCTTCAGTGCTCAGCTCAGTTAAATCTCCTGTTTGAGGGCTGTTCCTAAAAACACTTATAAATGGAAAGTTATGTCTTATTATAAGTGAACCAAGGCCTGTTATTTAGCTGTGATTGGTATGTTTGTGTGCAGAACAGAATGTGCTTTGTTTATTGAGGCTTTTATTTCCCTATGAACACACCGCAACTGGATTAACGTCCCACGTCCCACACTTTGCCCTGTTGAAGACTGGCATGTGTTTATTCAAATATTCTGTTTACTGGCGATATCTTGGTGGTTTGTTAAAAGCAGAAATGAAGATGTTTCCAGTTGCATTCCCCTAAGTTGTCTCAGACTAAGTGAAGCTTGCAAATGATGTGCTGGAATTAAATCCCAATTACGTTAATAAGGAGAAAGCAATTGCAAAGATGCACATGTGTCTGCACTGGGGCACCAGGGACATTGCATGTTAGCAGTGGGCATGGCACAGGGCAGAGGTTTCGGAGAGCTCTTGTCTGTGCGGAGCTGCCCCCGTTAGTGCTTGCAAGAAAGTTAGTCCCTTTGCTTTATACTGAGATAACATGAAAAATTTGAAATAAAACAGAAAAACAGCAGCTGTCCTGTTAACTGCCTTAATGTGGTAGTGAAGAGAGTATCCCCAAGGTGTAGGGATGGCAGCAAACTGCATCAGAAGAAATCTTAGAATTGGAGAGAATATTTGGAAACCTGTGCTTGGTGCGAGTTCGGCACAGCCACCCTCTTGCCGTGACGGGTGGTGGCTGCTGAGCATGAGAGGCTGTCTCCCTCCCTCCCTGAAACCCAGAGTTACTCCTCTCAGATGACTCCATCAATGTGGCTCGAGCTGTTTTGGCTGCAAGTCCAAAGCCTGGAGAGTGTATGTTTCCTGGAGTAATTCAGAGAACCCATAATGTATAGTGTTCACAACTGGTCTCCAGTTGTGAATTTTTAATTATGCCAGATCATTTTCGGTAAATGGGACTTCAGGCTCAATTAGGGCTGTCAGATCCAATTTTTCACTCACCTACTATTGAGCTTGTCCTGTGTTGTTTGCAGTAATTGCCAAATCCACAGGAAAGATGAGACTTGCAAAAGATGAATGTCTGCGGCATTGCCCATTCTCACAGCCTCCTTCAGCAGAGTGATAGGGAGCGCTGGATGCAGGGGAAAGTAGGGTGCTCGGAGAACCGTTTTGATTGTTGAGAATATTTTGCCAGAAGTAGCAAGCATACAGTCTGGTCTTTGTATACGACAAGGCAGCTCAGTATACTAAGTCCAAGAACTTGGCGTCTTAAGAAAAATCAGCTCATTTTCTCCAGTGTGAGCGTGGTTTTGTGGGGCACTGCTCTGTTGCAGGATCTCGGCATGGGACACCAAGCCTGTGCCTGAGACGTGACAGCCTGGTTGGAAGTCTGCTTGACTGACAAGCTTGCAAGGAGCCTGCACCGGCCGCGAGGGGAGCAGTGCTCCTTCCCCTGCTCCTCCTCACGGCTCATCCCACCCTGGGGCTGGTTGGGACCAAGCTGGTAACCTGCCTTCACTGAAAATGAGCTTGCCCTCTGCTTTTCCATTTCTTCAGCTTGCTCTAACTGTTGTCTCTCTAAAGCAGAGACAAGGAAGATGCCCAGAAAGCAAAAAATGTTGCCTTTGCTCTGTAGACTCATGCCAAATTTGTTTTTTTAAAATGAAGGGGCATCTCTGTGTGCACTGACCTGGAAGAGGCTGAAGGTTTCTGTTTACCAGACTGGATCCGCACAGGGGCAGCTTTCCTACTGCCTTTGGCTCTTGGGGCACCGCAGAGCCACGGATGCACAGAGCATCTTCTGAAATAAGCCCTGAGTAGGCTCAGGCAGCTGTAGGCAGCGTGGTTTGTCCCTCGTGAGCTGCCTGGTGCAGGTACCTGTGGAGAGACCCCCCGGTATCCAGACCCTCTGGCTGGGTGCAGGGGTGCATGGAGAGGTTTATTTGGGACAGAAAACAGTACACAATAGCAAACTGTCTTGGGTCGACCAGCTCTGCACCGGGGTGCTTGGCTGTTTCTGACCAAACCGCACCAAGGCTCTTTGCCACACTACTTAGGTTTCTCCTTCTTGAATAATATGAGCCGCTTGGCCAGATCTGCCAAAGAAGTGTTTGAAGCAAAGTCCCTAGCAGGTGCTAAATGGTACAGTGATGTCCACTGCAGCCCTCAGCCAAAAGTAGCGGGGAGCCCGGCTGGCTATGTTGTGAACCCGCTTTGAAGAATAGAAAGGCAGTGGATGTGTGTGTGCTGGGTGCTCATGGTGGCTGGCTGCCCTCGCTGCTCCTGAAAGGTTTGGGGAGGTTGTGTTTATCTTTTTACTTGAATCCCAGAACAGAGCAAAACCCAAGGAACAATGGGGCAGGGGATAAAATGAGCTGAAACCAGTCTCTGAGTATGCGAAGTGCCTGTCCTTATCTGCTCCCTGAAGGAACCGGTACGTGGAAGGAAAGGGATAGCAGGCTTTAGATGGTAAAGCCTCTTCCCAGGGAGCCTTTCCCTCACCATCTGCTTTGCCCGGGCAGCTGCTGGGGCAGAGATCTGGCACCATCGCTGAGCAGCCTGCTCGAAGACTGCACTGAAACGAGAGCTGGCTTACAAACAACGGCATCTGTATGGATCGCTCTCCCCTCCGCTTTCCGCCGACGGTAGCACCGGCTAATGGACCCAGCGGCGTCGGGCTGGGGAGCGTATTTACCCAGCCACTTACCTGAACTCCAGCAATGGATTTTAATACCGCTTAGCCCTGTGGAAACTTAATAGCCTGCAATCTCTCCCCATCCTCTTAGTAAAACACTGACACAGGTGAAGTCTGTGCTAACTAGGTGAAGAAAAGCTGCTTCTCCCAGCCAAATGCTAGCATCTACGGTTTGGTCCCTGCTCCAGCAGGCACTCTCCCGACAGGCATCTGTGTTTCTGCACCCCCGTTACCCTACAGCCTGTTTCCTCACCCATTTGTCCTGTGTGTGTACTCTTCTAGCCCATGTGTTCTTGTGGCTGAGCCGTCCTCCGTATTTGATGCCTTTTCCTGCAGACAGGGAACAGCCAGTTCTCTCTGCACGCTTGGATCTTCTCCCTTGCTCGATCCAAGAAAACCATTAAACAACAATAAAAATACATCAACAGTGGCACTCAGCAGAACTGGCTTTTCCTGTTGTTCTGGCATTTTGCATCTTTGTCCCATTTTTATGCCTGATTTGAGATGACGTCTCAGCTCCTCTTGGCAGGAGGTCTGTAAAACGTCACTGACGCTCTTGGGACGTGGTGAACGCTGCTGTTCAGCAAAGCCATCGAGCGGTACCTCTGTGTTGTGCCCCTGCTACATCTGCCAGCTTTCTGTCCTAAAAATCACTGTGTATCTCCATCTCAACTCGAGCATGGGTGATGGGAGGCACTTGTGCTGTTGGGCCAGCCGCGGCTCCCAGCAATGCCTGCTCTCCATCACCAGCTGGGTGTTTTCCCCTATGTCCCTTCTCAACACTTATTTATCTTCCACCCAAATTTGACAGCAGAGTCTCCAGATAAGGGAACCAATTAAAAAATTATGAGGAGGCTGGTGAGAGAGGAGGGAGGTGGACAGTGTGTTCATGAGAGGCTGATTTCTTTAGGAAATAAGGCTAAAAATAAGTTTAATAATGTTTTACTAAGCTTTTGCTTCAAAGCAATCTGCTGAGTGCGTCTCACTCCTTCCTGCTCTGGGCGTCTAACTGCTGTCATGTTCTTGGCTGTCATTTTCCCTGCACTTTCAGGAAGGCTGCAAGATCTTTGCTAATCACAGAGGGCAGACAAGACCTCCGTTTTAAAGGTCTCATAAGAAGAAAAAAGAAGAAGGAAGAGGCTTGCAGTAAATGGTACGGAGCTCCAGTGAATCTGCCACGGAAAGATGAAAGCTTGCGCTCTGATCGCCAATATTTGAAGTGGCATCTCCAAAGTCTCTGGCAGAGCATTAACCCACCACTGCTGGCGGCACGAGTCAGTTATCTGATAACAACCAGCTCTCCCGCACCATGTCTGATGTGGGATGCCACAGCACCTCAGATAACCACATGTAACCGGGGACCAGCTCTGCAAGTGCAGCAGTGGTGAAAAGGATGTGGCTTTGATTTCCCTGTATATGTGGTGATAGATAAACCAGCAAATTAGCTGCATGGTGCTGCCTGAGTCTCCGCTGTGATGGAGATAAGGATCCGGAGAAGCATGGAGTCGATTGCATTTTACTGATTTTAAAGGCCTGGATGTCTTCCCTTACGAAGAGGAGCGCAGCCGACGGTACCCATACATCCAGACACGCGGGGACACAGCATCCCTTGTCACTTGTAGCCACAGTGGTGCTAGGAGCTTTTTTTTATAGAACATTTAGGAAGAGCGGTGCTTAGCACCTTCAGACTGACAGCCAGGAAGGCATGCAGAAGAGCACTCCGGTATTAATTAACTCGTCCTGCCAAGAGCAGATATTGATTTGCTTTTACAGGACTTTGATGAGTCTTGATTATGATTCTATGGAGGTAGGAAGGTTTCCTGCCCTCAGAAGACTAGAGCAGCCATAATTATAAAATAATTGTGCTTGTTTTCTTCTAAAGTAGTATTTTATTATTTGATGAATCTCTTGTTTGTACTGAGTAGACAGTATGACTTCACAAATTACTTGTTTACTGTCATGCCTTGATTTATAATTCTCCCTTAAAATTTTAGAGGGTGGGGTTTTTTTCCCAGATATGCATTCAAATTACTGTAAAAGTAGGTCACATCATATTCGTGCAGATGTTACCCTTCCCCTCTCGCTCTAGCTCTCCACTGGTGCATGGGCTTGACGATAAGTTTGCGCTGATGACCCAAGGCAGCACTCGCAAAAGGTGAACCAATCTCATAAATCTTTCACCGTGATCCTGCTGTGTGTTAAAGGCTTACATGTAGTTCGGAATATTAATTAAAGACAGTTAAGTGGCATTTTTTAGAACTATGTCCTTAGCGTCTCCTACCTAGCAGAGATGCTTATTCTGCGTTTGCCTTGCGTGCATAGTCCTGTGGCAAGTGCTGGCTGGAGTTCGGGGGGGTGTTGCTGGTGTGGAAAGGTGCAGGTCACCCTTGCTGCCTGGGACAGTCCCGATGTCCCTGCCAGGACAGTCCCCAAGCTCCTGGGAGAGTGGTGGGGGTTCTGTCCTCCTGCCAGAAAGCTGGGGGAGAATATTTACAGCGGCTTGCTTGGAGAAGGGAAGCAAAAACAGGGTAGAAGAGCAGTAAGCCAAGAAGGGAGCTGGCCTGGCAGCTGCTGCGAGTGCAAGGCGGGTCAGATGTAGCAGAGAGCAGATTTACACCACCGTTTCCTCGGCACTGAATAAGAGATTTCCCTTAGGAGGTTTTTATGGAGAGGTGCAAAGAGCTGTTAAGTCATTAGTGCAGTTTCCCATTGTGGCAGCATTATTCCTTGTTATCTCCACTTTATAGCTTCTCTTTCTCACCAGCAGCTACTGACCCAATAAATATTTGTCCTGACTGTATTATCTGCATCCCAAATGCTTGCCTTGTCCTTTCCCATGCAACTTGAAGACACTACAGCCCCTTCTTCTTCCTGATAGGCAGAGTCTGGGCTTAATCACCCACCAGCGCTGCGGGCTAATGCCTACCCGGGAAACAAATCCTGACCTTAGGTAAGGACTGGGGAAGTTTCCCCCCACAAAAGCACTTTTCTTCCTTCAGCTTTTAAACCCTCCACTTCCAAGACGCGTCCTTGACACAGCAGCTTCTAAAGCAACCTCCCTGTTTCACAGCAGCAGCTCTTTGCCTTCTTTTTTTCTATTCCATTAACTCAGTGTTTTGCAGCCAACACTCCTGTTAATTAGGTGCTAATTTATTATTCCAACCAGCTGTTATTACTGTGTAACCCCCCCCCCCCCACCACCACACACACACACACACACACACATATATACACAGCCCCCTCTCCAGCCCCAGGCTGTTTCACATCTGGGTTTTGGGTGTGCTTCCAGCCATGGCATCACTATTGGTTGGGTGACCAACATCCCCAAATTAGCATCTAAGAGAGGCACCAAGGCTGCCCTGGGCCACGAAGGGGGACAGTGAGGTTCCCTGTGGACTCTGGGGGAACATTTTCCTTCCCTAGCTCAGCATCGCACCAGTGCATGGCCCCCACTCCAGTATGGTCCTTTCCAGGTAAACCATCCCCATGAGCACCAACAGGACCTGCTTTGTGGGGGATTTATGTCTCCTGGTCAGTTGATTTTAAAGAGATGTCAACACTAATTGAAGCACATGCCATCCCTCTCCTGTGTGGACCCCCTCATGTCCAGTAAAGCCTGACAGCATTGCCCTGGGGGAAAGACGAGCGACACTGGGGGCACTGGGCAGTGTTTTTTTCATTCTATTCTTATAGTAATTTTTTTCTTTAAATATTCATAAGAGCTTTTTTGATTGGAAATCAAACTAGTAAAAATTCCCAAAAGAGAGGAGTCATTTCCCAGCTGGGTCTTGTTAGTGCATTTCATAGCTATCAAAAACAATGTTCTCCTAGCTCCCTGCCCTTGCTCCAATTCATTAACTAGTGATATTAATTAGTTGTAATGTATTAATTACGAGCTGATACTTCTAATGTAAAGGAGGCTGAGTGCAAGAATGAGCTTCATAACGTCTCTGTTTGTGGATGAGTTTTCTGAATTTTGCAGCTGCCCTGGAGAGTTGTGGTTATGCCTGCCAGATAACAAATGCAGCTATGTTCGTTACTGCTAGCAGGAGCGTCGTACAATCGGGAGGTAAAATACTGATTTTAATGATGTTGTATGGGTGTGCAGGGTCATGGCTGGTGTGCAGGTGTCTTCCAGCTGGGTGGATGTTGGCATTGGTTCTTGCTGTTGTGTTGAGGACATGGCTGTTGTTCAGCATCCCAGTGTGCCCTTCCCTCCTCCCCTCCGTGGCTGGGATGCTCCAGGGGTTTTGTCCATGTTGGTGGAAAGCAATGTGCCATGGTGAGCCTGGGTTGCCGGCTCTTGGGTGGCTTGAGGGCTCTGCAACTCAACTCTGCGTTGCAGAAGGCAGCGAGTCGCCCTGACTCCACGTAACTGCCCCAGGGGTGTTTGTCGTGGCTTCTTTTAAGCCATATCAGATAAAAAGTCTGCATCAACCCCAGTTTCTTGCTCTAATGCGAAGAGCAAATCTGTTGTAGCCCATCCCGGAGGTCCGCAGTTGAGTCCCTGGTTTGTTAGCCGAAACGGCAGCCTCTCTGCGAGGCGGCTGTGTCAAGTACACGTTGTCTGGTGGCGACAGTCGTGTCACTCGAGGGTATTAGCACAGCGGCATCGAGCCCTGCAAAGACTCAGCCTTAGCAACGTGGTTGAGGTCATTTGTGCAACCAGACATGCTCAGGCTTTAAGACAGGCTGGCGCTTGACGTGAAGATGTAAGGATGTATCCTGTAATTTAGGCTGTCTTTCAGATCTTTTGTATATGCCACAGTCACTTAAGAGGATCTCTTTGGTCAATGAGAGCAAAGCACTGCCATTAAGGAGGAGAGCTAGTCTCTATGGAGATGGGCGCATGGCGAGGAAGGTCACAACTTGGTGGCAGAAAAGGCTGAAGCTGCAGATTAACAAAAGATGGTTTGATAAAAGAATTGGGGATGCTGCAGTCAGTAATACTGTTTGGTTTTGTTTCTGCTGTGGTCAGTTGACACCCCTGTGATACTCTGAGCGTGCTAGGAGCAGGTAAACGTCCTTTGCAATTTATTCAGCAACAGCTTCCAAGATGTGAGCCGAGCAGAGAGCCATGGAAGCGGGGAGTTCGGGTGTAGCTCCCTGCTGTGCTCCTCCAGGGCAGTGCTGGGGCGGGCAACCTGCACAGGCAGTGCTGCTATCGGAGATATTTAAACTGCTCGGCTTTAATCCCAAGGACGCTTAGGGATCAAGTACTGTCAGCGTAATTCAGTAATCTTTAGATTTAAGATGTGCCAGGCATTGCCAACTCTTGCAAAATACTGAGCTGGCTGGTTATTTTCCTTTTCCCTCTCCCTCACTTTAGGTCTATAAATGTCACTAAATATTAATGCAATATTTTGGACCGGGTGAGCCATCAAAGCAGGACCACGTGGTGGTACTGAAGCAGTGGGACAGCCCCACTTGGAGCGTGGGCTCTCCTGTCACTGTTTCTTTCCCTACCATGGGAAGCTGCCCCGTTCCCACCATGTTTATCTCTTTCCGCGGCACGGTTGCCCCCAGGAGCTCGGTGCAGAAGCAGCCGGGGAGTTGGTGGTGAGATGGCATTGCTCCCACCCGTGGGGCAGGAGAAACCCACTTGGCTGAAAACACAGTGCTGGGCAACCCCAAGGAGCGTTCGTTCTTCATGCAGGTCTTTCACCTACATGGATTAATGGCCCTTTACACTAGCCGGAGATTGCACAGGCTTATAGATTTTAAGGATACAACTTTTTGAGGGTTCCCTCTGCAAAGGGCTGCAGAGCCGGGACTGCGCATTTTTGGAGCTGGGCGGGCGCTGGGCTGCCTGGTGGTGTCATCCTGCACTGCGACTCAGGGGAAAATGCTCAGACCCCAGGAGCGCAAAGTAAATATTTAGCTGGCTCCTCTCAGTGTTGATCTACAGGCGGAGGCTAGGTAGGTAGTTAACACTTTTCCCCCTGCTGTGTGCTCTCACAAGTTGAGGTAATTTGGTGATTTGACAGCATTTCTCCCTCACACTGAATATAAATAGGCGTTTGGCACACCTACTGCATAAATGCAACGCTGCTGGAGGTGGGGGGCAGAGGCAGCCGAGAGCTGTTGGCGTTAGAGTACAGCGTGCTGATGTCATTCTGAAACCCGAATTTCTGCAGTGCGCTAGCCGCGTTAGTCATGCTACATAGAACCCCCTCTTGCCGTCACAGACCGCCGGCCGGTTGCCCGAACCCCTGCGTGCCTTGGGCTGGACCGCGGGTGGGATGCTCTGCTCCCCTGCCCATTGCACGGTGCTGCCTCGGATGCCCCCGGCTCCGTCCTCGAGATGCCCTGATGGCCCAGTGAGGATGGGGGAGCCCAAGTTGTCCCACAGTTAATTAACTAGGAGAACCACGAATTCTATAAGGCATCAGAATTCAGTTTTTTCTTAGTTTCTTTTTCCTTGTTGTTTTTGTTAATGAATGCATTCCATGTGCGCATGGAAATATCCTGATGAAGCTTGAAGAGCTGAATCAAAGGAAAAAAAGGCTCTCATTTTGCACCAGCAGTTAGCTGATGAAATGTAAAGATGCAGTGGGCTGATTAGTGATTCTGGTAATGTAATTAATGCCTCTGTTCTTTCACATGTGCAGAGCTGGAGATCGAGCTGAGCGCTCAGTGGAAATTTGCCCTGAATGTGCAGTTCAGTGCGCTCAAAGTTATTGCTCCCTAGTTATGATTCCTTCAGTAATTCCAAATTAAAGTTGATATACTTGTAAACGAAAAGCAGGGCATGCTTATGAATTACAAGGGCTGGAGAATTTGGTTGCAAGATGTGAATGTTAATGCATCTGAACCACCGTGCGCTGGGCAGGGGAGGGACTGGCAGCAGAGAAAACGCCTTGGTGGGTGTCACTTCTTCCAGGTGCAGAGCTGGTGGAAGGGGCTGGCCAAAGTCCTCATCTCCACTTCCCTGGCTGCTACAGGCAACCAGCTTCGCATAGTTCTGCTGTTACGTCTTCTTAACATCTCAACCGTCATAAACCATTAACATAATTCCCAATCTGAAACCAAACTCAGAGGAGCTCATTTTTGCATGCAACATGATTTTTGGCGTGCCTTACATGAAACTTTTCTCTCTTCCCCCCCCACCTCCATCCCTCCCCCATTTTTAATAAACATGACATTATCAAAATATTAGCGACGCCGGATTTGCTGTCGTTGGTTTACCATAGATAACAGCATGGAGCGTTCTTTCCGTTTTGATTCAATAGTGCATGACAAGGGAATCCAATTTGTTCAGATTTAGATGACATGCCTCCAATTATGTAATTCCATTAGGAGGTGCCTGCAGCCAAGTCTGTGCTCACAGTCTCGGCAGACATAACTCTAATGGGACGTGTTGCAATATTGCTGTGTGGTAAGCACAACTTTGATAGAGAGCACGACCTGTCTCTCCCAGTCGTGTTTGTGGGAATGGAGAAGATGAAAAATGGTCTAGCTGTACTTAGGGCTCTAATCTGGCAATAAGTTATGTCACTACAAGAACAAAGCTTTGCAATGAAAGGTGAATTTGTAATGGCTATATATTTTATGTATTCAAAATCAGACAGTAAATGCAGCACTTTGAATATGATCTTATATTCAATCCCATAAATGGAAGATATATTGGTTGCAGTTTTTCCTCTTGAATACCATCTCAGATTCCTATATACTTGGGAATGTTGGATATTTATGAGGATATAAAGCAGCGATGAAAACATAAGACTAAATCTTAGCACAGTTACAACTTGCTTTAAATTATTAATCTTTAAGAAGCACGATAAAAAATTCTGCCATGCAAATTTTGTGGGACTGGGGTTGGTGTACATACACATTACCATAGAGCTATCTAAGTAATGTCTTTAAAATAATTGTGTAATGTTGATGCAGACTTACAGTTTCTGCAGGCAGGAAAAGGCAATTCTAGTGGCAGATCTGTCTCCCCAAGAAGCGGGATGTAACACCACTCATAAATAAAGCTGTTTAGATGAATTTAGCATCACTTGCAAACCAGAACATTTCTGCAACGCCTTTGGGTAACAGCTCAGATGGGGCTTGGTTGGGCTCAGCTCCTCGAGGGCTGGGAAGGGGGCTGGATGGGGCATGTGGGATGTATTTTTGGTAGAGGATGCTCAGACCTGTGGAAACTGCGGAAATTTAAAGGCACTTAATAGCTATAAAAAGGTCAAAGCTCTGACAACCATAAGATATCTCTTGCTCGGTCTTGCCCTGATTGGGTTGAACCTGCAGGCAGGACTACTCCACAAAGTTGGGATGTGAGCTGTACACCCCGCCTCTGTTGGCCAGTACCAACTAGGGCTTGGTCGAACAGATACTATTTAAATATATAGCTTTTATTAAGAAGAAAAGCTCCTTAATCCTTGCTCTGGGAAAGTATGAGTGATAGCATCTCTTCTTTCACAGTCTTTTGCAGTTCTCACATGAATATATGAAAGAATTTAATAATGTTCTAGGTTAGAAAATAGGGTATGCATATGTATACATCTTTAAAATCTATCTTCTCTGACTTTCTTTCCCCTTATTTATGCTGAGAGAGGAAGCCAGCAACCGATTTCAATGTATGATGCATCCAATATCACCTTTCACATAAACAGAAAAAATATGCTTCCTCTGTTGATGTGATGAGACCAGGATGCATTTAAGTGTCTAGAGCAAGTGTCATTTTGTTTAAAATAATGTGAAGAGAAGCCCAGTCTCAGTATGTTGAAATGAGTTACGGGGGTGCTGCTGCTTTAATGACAGGATGGTGGAGATGTAGCTAAAGATGCTGCTGCTGTGCCTGAGCCCTGGCCCAAATCGCCGCTGTCGTGAGCCCTTTCACACCCGTCGCTCTTGTCCACGTCCCTGCTCGGATGCTTTGCCAGAAAACCCGGCTTAGGTGGCATTTGGCTGTGCGTTAATCTAGCCCCTCAGTGGATGGCTCAGCCTGCAGATATAATGGAGTCTATCAACCTCAGGTTCAAAACCCAGTGTAATTTTGTGGGAATGAATTCTTCAGATAAATTTGGTAGAGCACAGTTTCTTAATCTGCTAAATGGGAAAAGACACTGCTGCCTGGCGTTTATTGGATTTTGTGCGATTTGGAAAGAAATTAGATTGTTTTAGATTAACCCCTCCAGGGATGGACACCTAAGAAGAGGCCATTGTCGCTCAGACAGTTGATTTTCAGGTTTATTTATCGCAGCAATCCAGCTGCCGGTGTGACTGAGAGCAGAACCTGCGCTGCTGCGATACACTTCATCACGCTCTGGAGCACCCGTTCGCTGAGTTCAAATGAGAAAGCATCGATCTGCGGCAAACCAGGCTGCGTACCCCAGTATTGGTGGCACTGCCCGATGCTTTGGCTTTTCTCCCTGGGAGCCAAATACCCAGGTGGGTTTCCCTGGGTGTCCAGGGGCTCACTGGAAAGTGTCTGTGAAGGCACCTGTGCTCCAAGGCATGCTCTGCCCTTGGGTCCTTCCAGCTCTGCCAGCGCCCTGTTTGGCTCCCTTTAGGAAGAGGTTCCCCAGGTGAGCTCAGAGGACCACCATGGGTCTCTCCATCTTCACCTCTGGATGCCAACGTGTCACTGGATTAAGTGACAGCAAGCAAATCTGCATGCGAAAGTGAAAGCCCACGTGGCGAACGCTTTTCTGGCTAGCGGGGTGAGCCAAGCATCACTGGCTGTCTGCAAAGCTGGCACTGGCCCCTCCACCTCCAAAGCTCTACTCCTGAACACATTTCAAAGGAAAATGGGAGAAGTCTGGGGTCCGAAGGGGCTGTGCCTTGGCCTGTGCAGCATCTCCACTTGTCTAGTCTTCGCAGGAGTGCTTCCACATCCCACAGATGTCTGCACAAGGGTGAATTGTGAGCGCAGACCTGGTGTTCCCAGCGCTCTGCTTGCTCAGGGGCACGACGGGAGGGCTGCCCGTCCTCACAGACCTAGCTGGAAGCTAGCCTGGTGCTGACGTTGAGAGAAGGGGTTATTACTCAGTACTGCGAGTGGCGAGAGGAAACGTTCAGCGTATTATATTCTGGGACACCTTCCCAGAAAACGTTTTCTTGCGGTAATTACAGCACTGATGCCATAAGCCCCGGCAGCGGCTCCCCTTTGCGGTTAGTGGAGATGAATGGAGTGGAGTACCAGGGAAGCTCTCCGAGATTCAGTTTGGCCGTAGCCTGTTAAATTAAGAGCCCGTTCAACGAGGGCATCGTGCGCTCCTCGGCCTGATGGAGACATAGCCTGGCCACACGCAGCAGGGCGTGAGAGCCGAAATCTCACCGCGTTTGCTGCCTGAACTCCGGGGATGCCACCGCAGCTCTCCCCCCACGGTCGCCGGACCCGCACCTTCTCCTAGTGTGTTGTCTGAACTGGATCATAAGCTCCTTGAAGCAAGAACCACATTGCCATGGTGCTGTAAACCCAGGAGATGAGTGTTCACCCGCTTCATTGTGTTCCACGTGGGGTTTACAGAAGAAAGGTGCAAGCCACAGGGTGGACCCAGCCTGAGCTTGGTCTCCTCTAGGCTGCGGCTACATCCATTGCTGGATAATGCTCAGACACGTCTGAACATGCGTTTATAGAGTTGTGGTCAGTTGAAGGTGGCCCCAGGTCCTCCTCGTCCCCCTCCACATTGTGTGACATGTGTGATGATGTTACCCTATGTGGCTTCTGTTTCTTGAATTATGTTTTATTTTTTAGAAGAGGGGGGAAATAAACACGTGAAAGTGCAAATCTGGTCATAGGTACTGGTTTTTTTGGCAGGATGGTAGGCCAGCAAGGGTGAATAGAAAAGCTTCCAGCCTTGCTCCTCTTTCATCCCCTGGTGATGTGGGACTTGGCACTGATGGGTGCTGAAGGGACGCTCATGGATGCCATCCTGTCCCTTCCCCGTGGGGACGCCCTTTGGGAGGACTGCCGAATACACCACAGGGGAAGAGGAGGAAATCTGGGGAGCTATAAATGATATGAGTGGGATTCGCTGGGGAAGACGCTGAGATTAACAAGTTAAGTCCTTCACTGAGATGGAGGTAGTAAGGTCACCTCTTTGCTCCCTCAAGTAGGGCAGTTCCTCTTCAGCCACCTTTCATCCCTTCATCCTTTTTCCAAGGCAAATGCTCTCCTGCTTCATACTGCCGTGCTTTTGGGACGTATAGAGTTGTGTTCCATTTTGTTTCCTCATTCTGAAACACGCTGTGCATTTGCTTGGAGGAGGACAACTTGCATTGACTTTCTACTCCCAAAGCTGCACTCCCGGCATCAGAAGGGTTGCAGCAGTTCGGATGGGTAGGGGAGACACGGTCGAGGCAGGACTTGAAGCTTGCTGATTGGTGAACTGTAAACTTGAGCTGGAAAATGTGGCTGTACTGTAAAATTCAGGACACCATCTGTTTCATTGCTTGCTTGCAGTAACATTTGTACTTGATAATTAAAATGTCATACACATTTTTAGCCAGAATAATCCATGGAGGAGTAGAACTGTGTCTTCTGAAAATCATTCAAGAGATGCTCGCAGATAGGAACGATGCTGTTTTGAACCATCTCTCGCTGCTCATAGAGGAGTTTTGCGCCTTTTTTTTTTCCTTCCCATTTTGAGGAGGAGGTTAGAGGAACGGGAGCAATGGCAGATCCTTTTGGAAGGAGCTGTGAATCTTAGTGAATAACCCTGGATATAATGTGGTTTATTTTGCTTTAGGTTGGTCATGCTGGGGCTGGGCTGGTGGTGCCTCTCCTGGTTTTCTTCTGGCAGCGTGGGTTAGCTTTTGGCTTCAGCTGAAATCGGCTTGTTTTTAAGGGTATCTCAGCTAACTTAAGCAAGACTTTTCCTCCAGCTGGTGTGGCTGAGGGTTCAAAGCTCTGCCTGCTTGGTTGGCTGTGGATGGCGCGGGGTGGGAGCTCAGCTCCTCTGAGCAGCAGGCTCGGGGCTCAAGGACCGCAGCGAGAAGCTGCCGAGAGAAAGGTCAGGTCTTGACACGTGCTTGTGTTACCTTCGCTGCGAGAGAGACAGAGCAAAAGGCAAAGCAAGCAGCGCTGTTCGTGGGCGGTGGAATCGAGTGCTTCGTGCGCAGCGATGCCAGCCCTCACCCGTTCGGCTGGTGCGGAGGGCAGCTGGGCTCCTCTCCTTGCCTAGCCCAGCTTGCTCCGTCTCCCCTTTGCGGTGGCCTCAGCGCAGCTGCCGATTTGGCTGAAGTTTGCTTCGCGGCACTGAAAAGATGCAAAAATTGAATTTGCTTTTGGCTGTCCTAAAATAGGATTTTGAACATCTTAATGCTACAGATTAATTAACAATATAGGAGGCATCTGAAATCCATAAACACGCAATGTGTCCTAGCTGATATCTGTGCTGAATGCGGTGTCTCTGACGCCCAGGAAAGCATCTGATGAGGTTTTGCCAGCTCAGTCTCTGGTTCCCAGGCACATCACATGCTTGGACTGTGTAGATGGTCCTCCTCTGAGCACAACACGATGGACACATCCCTGCGTTGGTTCAGGGTTGTGTAAGAGGCAAAAGTGGCGTTTTCCATAAATGTGGCTTTCTAAGGGCATCACCCTAACAACTTCAGACCAAGTACAATATGCTTTTGCTAAATGTATGAGGTGGAACTAGTGGACATGGGAAATGGGATGTTCTGCACATCTTGTAATGTTTGCAAAGTCTTGCTTGCTTAGCTGATGTAAAACCCCTTCCAGCTGAGCTTTGACACAACAAATACATCTATGGAGTTTTATTAGAAATGCACTCTGCTATTCCATGCAAATTTTAAATGCAGTTATGTCAACCAACTATGTGTGAATAAGATTTTTAAAATCCTGGTCTGCTGGGAGACATTTGAAGCTCACAGCTTTACGGCGCATCAGTGTGTGCTATCAGTAACTAGTCAAGATTAAAGATGAAGTCTGCAGAGGAACTGCAGTGAGTACTTCAGAAATGCTCGCCAGCCGGCAAGGTGCTTTCTGGGCTGTCTCCTGGCTTAAATCAAACATTTTGATGACATCCCAGCATCCATGCAGACCTTCTTGTACATCAAAGTTCAAGACATATCCTCACAGTATCAGATCCTGTGCTTCTGCCAGGAGACTGTATTGTAATGTGTGAGAGAGAGTTTAAAATATTCTAATTGTCTGCTATGAAATTACAGTTTTGTTCCCTGGAGTAGAAAAGTGAGTTTAAATCATTAACGCCACAAGTCTCAGTGATGATTACGGAAATGTTTGCAAGTGACTTAATCAGTATAGTTTGTCTGAGTGGCCCATTTTAATATTATTGCACTGATTAAGTTTTCTTAGCTAATATGTGTTTCATTTCCAATTCAATTAAATGAGAATCCCCTTCTATTACATGATATTACTGAAGTGCCCTAGTGGGGCAGAAGCACACTTGGTATTTTCAATTGATACAGATTTCTTCATTATACAGTCTCATGGTGCTAAATGAAATCAATGAAAACTGAAATTAAAATTGTAGCAAGTTGCAGCTGTAAATACGTTGTCCGCTCCTCTGTCCCTCTTTTAGCAGTAGGCTGAGAATATATTGTGATAAGCAAAATATAAGTTGCATTAATGTGCCCTTTTTATACGCTATATATATCCTTCCTTTAGTTTTTAAAAGCACTTTCATGTAACCTATCGTGGGATATATTAACGGGCATGTGGAAGATTATCTGCAAATGGCTTGTGAAGGAATTAACATCAGCCTTACATTTTTTCACACGGCAAACCTCCTCCTTTTAGTTATTATTGAAGAGAATTGATTGAGCTCTGATATAGTAACAAATGATTTTATAAATACCTCTCTGGAGTTAATTCCCCATTGTGGGATATGCAGAGCTCTTGGAGCTAATCGTATGATCTTTTTCTTGAGAGCTCCAGGATTCCTCCAACGTCGAGGCGGAGATGTTCAGCAGTACATACTTTCATATACGAAGGAGCGGGGAGGCGTGTTACTACAATTCAAGCAGCGATTAGGAAATTGCAACGAGTGCTCAGGAAATACGATAAATCACAACTTCTAAATACACATTCATACATTCATAAAAAAGACAAATGTACGTGTCAAGCTGAGACGGGAGCCCTCTGCACCCTCTTGCTTCTCGATCATATTGACAACAAAACTTGCAAGTGAAGTGCAGGGGGTTCAGCAATCTTCTGCCTCACGCGCACCCTTTGGTGGGCGGCAGGACGCGCGTGGGCAGCCTCAGGGAACGTCGGGCAGGTTCAGCGCGGCAGCCCCTGTCTCACGTTTCTGCTTTTGTGCTGCTCCAAGCGGCCGTGCGTTCCGCTCGTGCCCTCCGCTTGTGCTTGCACGCTCAGGGCACAGCAGAGGCTGTCTGAAGTATCGGTTTTATTAAATTATTAAAAGTATTTTCATCTGGTCAGAGAGCATGTGGCTTAGTGCATTTAAGACATAGCTAAAACACGTATGGATATAAGGATAAAGCTTTTTTCTTTAATACTAAATACATGCTTTTTATAAACAAGAACCTGGAGATATTAATTTTTTTTTAGACTATAATAAGTATTTTAGCATAGTTATTCTGGCTCCATAAGTGCAATGAAAATGTTAGCCTTGGCATATCAATCGTGCTTTACAGATGACTGTAATTTCCTGAATGTCAAAACTCCAAATTTTTCTACTAAGCGAACTTTTCAGTGGCAAAATAGATTGCCTCCATAATATATCACTGTGTGCAGGAAAAAATGAAATCTTTATGTACTGTATTATGAATCAATGAGGCATTAAGATTCTTGGAAGGGTGAGTGGACTCTGGAAAATGAAAAACTGCCACTATTCCCTCTCTGTAAACCACTGCTTATGGAGTGTAGGCTCTGCAAACCTCTATCCTCACCGCCGCAGAAATATCAGTTACAAGTTGAAACCAATTCCTGCGACGGCATTTAGATAGGGTAAATACTGTTGTAAATATCTGATTTATAGCAACATCCTGTGGTTATTCACCAGCTCTTTTGCAGTGGCCTCCTTTTCGCTTTGGGAGGTCTGCCGTGCTTTTTAATGAATCCGTAAGAGCTCTGCGAACGGGGAGGTGCTGTACCATGCCTGGAAGATGCTGCGTGCTGCGGCTCTGCAAGACATGAGCTCTGGGGGATAGGGATGGTTCCTCGCGCCGCGAGTAGGAAGGTACTCCTGGTACTCTGTGGGCTTCAGAGCTTGATTTTTCAAAAGACATCACTCACACCTTGACTTTTCCTTGCGCGTGTTAAGGGCAAAATTCAGTTCTGCATCCTGTTTCGTAAGGGATAATCGCCCTTAGCAAGAAAGGCGCTTTCCAAAGCCAAGACCTTGCGTGCTGCCGAGGCCAGCGTCACCAATCCAGCGTCACCCAAACTGCAGCTCATCGTCAGCAAGAATGAAGCATGGTACACCCTTACGCTGTTGATGCTCCTCTGCCGCCTTCTGTCTCCTTTCCTGGGGTTTTACCTCTCATGTGCAGCTTGGGGGTCTCGGCACCACTGCTGCCCTCCATCCAGATGCCTCTATCATATAATTAAGCTAATGAGGTGGGAAGCTTTGCTGCTCTGGGTAGGTTGTGGTGGGAGGTGGGTGTTTCCAAAGGGCAGTTCCGTCCTTTTCCTGATAGTTTGGGTGGGTGGGATGGGTCTGGGCCCCTCTGCCCCGCGTTGCCACCCCTTCCCGTGCCAGACTCCGGGGTGGGAGGCGGTGAATTCAGGACTGGCTCCGGCGGCTGAGTCACTCTTCTGTTTGCCGAGTCTAAAAACGGAAACTTGCTTCTCTTTTTATACACCGCTTAAAAAAAAAATAAGTAAAAAAGCCACTGTTCTTGCTGAATTGGTTGTGAGCAAGGGTATCCTGCAGAGATCTTCATAATACAGGCAATTATGAAATTAATACCACTCTGGCAAATCTGCAGGGCAGCTCTCCCCTCTACAGGCAATGCTGTGGACAATTAGTTTGTGCGTGAGGGTAGCTGGGAGCATGTGCATGTGTGAGGCTGCATATTTTTTACTTATTTAAAGCCTTATTTTCATTTTCTTTGTGTGTGTGTGCCATGCCTGCACGTATATGAACATGTACCTTGAGCTGCAAAATCTTAAATCGCTGCCTTCCTCTGTGCCTGAAATACTTCTTTTTTGCAGATCTTTCCTATTTGATAATTTCATGGGCAATGATGGGCTGGTGTAATTGCCATTCTTGAAAAATTCAGCTCCTTTTTATAGGTTCCTCTGGCACTTTTCTCCTGCTGCCGTTACTGTGGGTAGGCTGCTGGCTTCCTACCCCCACCATTAGTGTTTCTAGACAAAACATCTCTGTGATTCATTGGGTGCTGATAGAAGTGAAAACATAATGATTACTTAGAGGAAATGTAAATTTACATTTGCTAACGGCTTTAATTCACAGTTCTGAAATACTTATCTCCTTTCCTCCCAGGCCTTGTTCAGAGCTAATGCATGATTCTCCTGTGCCACCCTGAGACCCAGAGTAAAGGAATATAGTCCGCGTGCTCGTAGTTTTGCAGGCTTCTGCAGAGAAAAGCGGTATTTGTTCCTCCTCCTTCTCTCCCTCCCTGTAATCTTTGTACTTCACTTCTTTAAGGAACAAGTCATTTGTTCATCTAGATTTTGCCGTACTTCTAATTTTGGATGAGGTGGAGCTGGAACTTTAGTTTAATTGAAATGATTGAATGAAAAGAGGTCTTGTATGAACAAGGAGGACCCAGCCCTGGGTCTGTTTGCTTGGCAGGCGCTGAGGCCGTTGGGGAGAGGAGAGAAGCGGAGCAGCCCTGCCCTGATAACCCTGTTGCGTGCTCGCCTCCTTGCAAGCGCCGCGACCGCAGCAGGGGAGGACCTGGCATGGGCAGCCGGGCTGCGCATCGGGGCACGGAGGCAGTCCTGCGGCCTCCGTGGGACACTGGGCGTAAGATCTTCTCCCTGAAGCTCCCAGGGAGCACGACAGCCTCCCTTGCTCCTCTCCTGCTCAAGGGCTTGCTGTTGCCCTTGTTTGCAGGGCCGGGGGGGCTGGGAGCAGAGAGGAGCGTTGCGGGAAGCCCATGGGTGATGCTTCTCGGCTGCTGCCGTTGCCATCCACGTCGCTGATGCGAAGCATCTGGGACCGATCTGGAGTAGATGCAAACATTTGATTCCCAGCACTGCGTCGGTGAGCTTGCCAAATCTTTCGGCCTTGTCTCTGCGAGCTGTGCTGCGGGAGCACCTCTCCGCAGGGAAGAGGTATTCCCATTTTGAGGGGGTTTCCAAGCACGCATGGTTGAGGCGGGAGAGGCTGTCACCAGGATGCTCACCCCTGTCCTTTTAATTGTGTCTCTAGGTGAGAAAGTTTGTTAAGAGTCAGGATGAGTCGCAGTATTAAATGAACATTTTGCTTCTCTCGGAGCGATCTCCAAACAGATGCCTGCCTCCAACAAACAAGGCAGCAGGGGTATTTCTCTTGGAGGAACAATTTGCGGTATTAGCAAATCAAATTCTCAGTGGGCCACTCTTGATGGGAATTAACCTCACCTACTGGGAGCAAAGCACGCCCGGCGCCTGGCGTGGTGTAATTGAGTTTGACTTCTTGTAGAGACATGGTGGGCATGATTGATCGGTAGGGAGACCTTCTGCCGAAGGTTAAAATCCATCAGCAGCTTCAGAGCTGCGCAGGGAGGGTTTCTAAGAGCAGAGAAAGAAATGTGAGACTCGCACCGTTCATGTTCCTGACCTTCCATCATTGTCCGTGACTTTGCTGTCAAATTATCCCGAGCGGAGACGTATCGTGAGCGGCGCGGGGCGAGGGAGGAGCGCAGGAGCCTGCCTGCGGCAGAGTTTCAGTTCACTGCTGGGAGCGGCGGCGGCGAAGGGGATGGGATCTCCGACCCGTGCATGGGGCCACCGTGTAGGGGCATCTTCCTCTGGTCGGATGAGCTGTGTGAGAGGAGTTGCCGTCAAAAAAAAAAACCCCAAATTACTCAGCTTTTAAAAGAATGAGTATGTGACTACTCTTTTATAAATGAGCTCTGTGGATTTTTATTCAGTGGCGTGAGCAGTTTATGGGGAGGGTGGGAAGAACACTGATCGTCCTTGTGCTGCTCGCCAGTTCTGGTGATTGTGCATTGTTTCTGGTGCCGAAGTACCAACCCTATGATTATTTTTCTTTTTTCAGTAGCTCAGTCCTTAATCCTTTGCATCATATGCAGAATCTCTGCTGCAGGGGTTTAGTTCATCTTATTTGCTTTTCTGCTGGATGTGGTACATACATATCTGGTCTGTCCCTTTGCCCCTGCCCCTTCAGAGGGAACTTTCCTTTCAAAATGTCCCTCTTCACCTGGAGCATAACTTGGTTTCACACTGCCCTGTTAATGTACCACAAAGTCCATGGACTGGGGAAGAAAGTCCCCCAGAATAGGAAACATTCCTTATTTCCCATCCTCCCCCATCTCCACCCAAAGAGATGGAGACACTTGTATAAAATTGCCTCCCATTCACTGCACAATTCCGTCTGTGACTCCAAACCATCCTAGCCAGGCTTGCCATCTGGATGAGCTTGACCTAGATACAAACTGGTATGCCTGAGCCTGCTTAAAGGGTAGCCTTAGTTTTGCTGGGTGAATGGGACTGCCCCAGTAGGTTCCCTGGAAATCATAGCTCTGCTTCCTCAGCCCGGTGCTAAAGCTGTGTTTTCCTGGGTTAGTTTGCCCCCGGGCACAGTCTGGGGGGGAGGTCGGGATGTTCCCGGGGCTGCAGTGCTCCCTTTGCGAAGGCTGTAGGTTTCTCACCCTCTGTAGCCTACAAAGCCCTTCTTGCTGCAGCCTCATTTCTCAGCAGAAATGGGAAAAGGTCACTCAGTCCCTCACCTACTGATCCATACGCTAATGGATGTAATGGTGAGTGGATGTTTAGCTTTCAGCTCCCCTCTCCAGCTCCTTACCTCATAGCTCCATCAAGCCAGGCTCAGGTTTCCAGGCTGAAGGCATGGCAGCTGCCAGCGTCTGACCTCCAGCCTTCCTCTACCTCAACAAGCAATAAACCAGTGTGGCAGCCTCTGTCCTGGGGCAGGGATCAATCGTCCTTGGCACCAGCGGGAGTTTTAACCCGAAGGGGCTCAGACATGCCGACCTGAAGCCAGCCCTGGTTGTGCTTGTCATGGAAATGGTTCCCATTTGGACCCCCCAGCAGTTGCTTAGAGCCACGCGCTCCGTCCACAGGTTTGGCCATAACCCTTTCTCTCTGCATCGCCTGGGTTGCTGCTGCTTTGCAGTCCTGCTTTGCACAGCCGGGGCGGTTGGGTTGGGATGAGCTGTACTCTTACTTGGGGAGGTTCTGACCCATTTTGATGCTAAAGTAAAGTCCCCCCTTCCTCACCTCGTTTCAGCAGAGCAGCTCCGCACGCGATGAGCGTCCCGAGCACCGCGGCGTGGGTAGCTGCGTATCCCTTACCTGGCAGCTTCTCCGGGCTCTGAAGTCTCTGGCTTTACTCAGTGCTGTCATCCCCTGGGGCTTCACACCTCCTCACTTTGACTTCAATTTATTTTTTTCTCTTTAATGTTGCTTTTAGAAGCTTGCTACAAGGATGCTTTTAAAAAAAATCATTAGATTGGAAAAAAGGACTCTCATTCAGTCCCTGTGCTGGGCAGAGGTGGGGAAGGGGCTGGCACGGATGCGCTATGTGACCACAGAATTATCCTTCAAAGTGAGCAGATGGCTCAGTCTCAATAAACCCCTCAGAGAAATTCACAGAGGTCTTTGAGGCTTCAGTTTGTTTCGTATTTTCTCCAGGCGCTGTGCAGGAAGGAGAGAGGGGGCTGCTGTGGGCTGAGGAACCAGACAGCTGAAAGCAGGTCCGTCCATTGACAGCACATGTTTTTTGGTCCCTCTCCACCGAAAACATTTTATCTTAGCAAACGTCACGTCATAGCAAAAACGTCAGGCAGGGGCTTGCGCTGTCCCCCCAAGCCAGCATGCGTTGCTCCCGGCTGGGGGGTCTGTGGGATGCTTGTGCAGGAGGAAGAGGATAGAGCATCTTCATGACCATGTAGGTTATTAAAGTGCCCTGGGACCGGCCACGGGGCATTGGCGTGGCAGCACCACTGCCCCAGAGATGGTGCCCGTGCTGGGTCAGTTGGAGGGAGCTGCAGTTCCAGCCCATGGGTGAAACATGGCTTTCCTGGCACTGCAGTGGTGCCAGGACGGTGTGGCAGCTGGCGTGCCAGGAGGATGCAGCTGGAGGGCTGGCATGGCTGTGGGGAGGCCGAGCACATCTCTCCTCTCTCCATCCCTGGCTTCCAGCACAACAGCCTGCCTGTCTGCGCCACTTTCTTGTTTTCCTTGTCCCACCCATGGGTAGAAGCGTCAAAGCACCAAGAAAGCCCAGCTTTCACACCCTGGCAGACGATGCGAGCCATTAGCTGGGCGTTTGTCTGAGGGGAGCTTCTGACCTTTCCTGAGCAACTCTGCAGTAATGGATCATGCACAAATAATTCACGGCTCCCAAAACCACTCTGGCTTCAACCTTGCAGTGATGTGATAAGCAGAGCGGGTGGTGCAGCACGGGGGACAAACTCAACCTCGTGGGACTGTTTGGTCCCCGCATTCCTCGGGGAATAGCTGTGTGCAGGGAGATACCACGAGCAAGTGGCTGTCACGCCATCTCGCATTCCTGATGGCTCCAGGGTCAACCTACTTTTTGAGTTGCTCACGAGCACCTTTTGTTCTCTGCTTCATAGGCATCCAGCTCAACTTTATTAGAAAATCTGTGTTTCTGATGAGTGCAGCTCTTTAAGTCAGAAGATGATTCACAGTAAAGTTTGAGCTCTACCTGCAAACGTATTGTCTCAGGCTCCGAAGCACAAGCTTCAAGGAATGGGCAAGAGCTCAACACCCCCTTGTTAAGACAGCAGAAAGAACAAGCTGTTACGTACAGAGCTAAAAATAACTGAAAAGCTTTGAGTCTTCCTCCCAGTTGCAGCAGAAGGATGCACTAAGCGCTGATGGCCGAATCCATCTCTGGCGCAGCTCTGACTTGATGATACATTAAAGCTTTTGTGACTTTTTGAAGCTCAGTTCAGATAAACACAGAGCAGCGTGGCTGCTTTTCCGGAGCTGTCGTGATTTCTAACATGCTTGAGAGTGGCTTGGGGCAAATCCAAAAGCTGGTGTTCCCAAAAGGGATGGTGCCTTTTTCAGTAGAATTTTAACAGGGAAACTTAAGAAGGGCAGAAGCGCACAAAATAGCTGATATTGGCCCAGCAGCTGACAAAGCATCTCTCTGTAAGCCGTGTCTTGAAAGCGGGATTCATCTGGTAAATAATGACATGGTATAAATAACAGCGCTGAGCCTGTTTGCAGGGAGCTGTGCTCAGGTTGGGTAGGATATGGGCTCGGTCTGGGGCATCCCATAAGCATCCCTGCCGATGGCCTGGCTTCCTGAGCGTGGGGTGCTGGAGGGAGCCCAGACACCTCCACGCTCACTGCAGAGTCCAGTGAGCATCCTTACTCGGCCTCCGCTCCCCGGTCTCCCTCGACTGCAACGTTTTCCTCTGATGGGCGCTGATGGAGATATCTCACCGGATGAGGCCGCTGGCCACCTGGGGTGATGGGGATCCGTTATGACACAGTTTCTTCTGCCAACATACAAGTTTTTATTCATTCTTTTGTTTTTACAACAGCAGCCAAGGGAGGCACTTTGTCACTGCCTGTGACCAAAGAGCACAGAGGGAGAGTGGCTGAAGAGTTTGAGCTATGATAAAATGCTCACTGTATCGATCTTGGCTCAGGATTTGTTTCCCTTCTTGCATTAACTCCCCATTGATTGCCGTGATGACCTTAGAGCATACAGTTTTGTTGGCCTTCTCCCTTAGCCGGCAGCACCCCCGTGCCTGCACCTCGCTCCCCCCCCAAGCCTTGCCGAACTGTTGATGGGCCAGGTCGTACAAGGTGCTCTGGGGTAAGCAGAGCTTTGCTTTTGCCTCCTCTGTCATCAGAGGTTTGATGGCTATATGTTAGTCGCTATGGTTAGCATAGAGGTTAGTGCTATATGGCACTAACTTGTTATTGCTTGAGGGTCAGGTCATTATTTTAGTGCAAATAAACTAGATCCAAGGGTGAGGAGTCCTGGAAGGAATTAAAGAAGGGGCTTGGTTTTGCCCTGGAGATGCTCCGTTTCCCCATGTCAGGGACCCCCACGAGGCTGTGTCATTGCTGTATCAAAGGAGGCCTGGTGTACCAGGGTCAGGGCAGGTCCGTCGGGGTGGCTGGTTGGGGTGACGGTGCTCATGGAAAGCCCTTTGCCCTGCTGGGTTCTCCAGCACTGCCAGAGACTTGCTGAGACGACAGAGAGTGAAACTCTTCCCATCGTTGCAAGGGACAACGTGAGGTCGGTGGCTGCTGCTCCGGGTGCGCAACGTGAAAGTCACCTTCATCCTTGCTCCCTCTTAACTCCAGCTTTCACGGTAAAATCATTTAATGACCCTGTTTTGGAGAAAAGTACCTTCCTCGGGGTTGTGGCGGGGGCTTTGGCCTCCTTCACCTGTGTGAACCCGCGGCCAAAGCCCTCGGAGCCAGGGAGCAGCACCAGGGTGAGTGGGGTGGGGATGGCAATAGTGCTGATTGCGGCGTCCCGGCTCTCCGACTGTCGGGTGCCATTGTGTCCGGCCGCTGATGCTGTACTGGGCTCCTTGGCCTTCTTTGGTTTTGCAAGTTTATTGTACTTTCTACTTATTTAATTATTTATGAGCGTGGATGCTCTAAATGGGAAGAGGAATGGTGACTCTCCCAGTTCCCTTTCCCCTGTGCTGTTGGATGCTTTTGGTGCTTGTGATTCACTTTTCAGTCCACCCAGAGACAATTTGCTGTAAAACATTGACATCTAGTGGCTTTTCTGACGAAGGAAACGGTAGGGAACAAAAGATTGGCCAGTCGTTGATGCCACTAGGGAAAGCAAATGAATGTCCCTTCTCCTCCTTACGCAGCACCAAGGACATGGCGATCACACCCTGGGGGCTCGGGGCTCCCGGGCACACGCTCCTTGGTGTCCTCGTCCTGGAGGAGCTGCCTTCCCTGGCAGGACAATTTGCTTATTGAGCTACTTCAATGCCATTTACTTAAGCAGATGGCTGGTATCCTGACGGCATACCTCTGGCATTATCGCTGAGGCCGTGGTCATATTACAGGAGGTGCGAAGAGCTTGGTGTGTATGGCTTCGGGCTGCCGACGGTGGGCAACATGGTGTTTGATGGTGGATGTTAATGTGCAAGTGATCTCTTAATAATATATGTAAGGTTGAGCTTGCAGCATTTCCAGCTGGCAGCCTGACGGAGTTCCCTGCAGCAGCATGTCCCCCGTGTGTGCCACTGTCCTGTTGCTCCAAACCAAAGCCAGCACCCCCCTTGGAAATGTTTTCTCTTACAGACGGTGTAATGCGTCCTTTAACTTCCCGTTCTTCACTTATCTCTCCTCTCTCGTGGTTGCAGTCCTGTATCAGGTGAAGGCAGGAGGATAAAACGAGATTTGCATGGGCTTTTCTGAGATCCTCATTTCAATGCAAGTGGGTTGGGGCTTCTGGGCACATCCCATCTATCTGGCCCGCGAAAGGAAATGTCTTCCTCGTAGGTGTAACGCTGCTCGGGGGCTCGTGCAGCTGAAACCCACGGCTGCTCATCGGGACGAGTAGCACAAGCAGCTTTTTGCAGCCTACATAAACTTGTCAGTGCAGCTCTGTTGTACAAGGAAACTAAAAAAGCCACTAAAGTGCTACCTGTGCCCTGCTCGGGTTGGGGCTTACATCCCGGGAGATATTTTGATTATTCTCCCGAGGTCTGGGGAGAGCACCAGTTGAGGCACCCAGCAGGAGCACGTTGCCGCGTGGGCAGCCCAGCACAGAGGGGAATCTTGGGTTCCCTTCCGCCTCTGTCGAGGCAAAACCCATTAAGCAGAGACGGACGTGTGCAGGTAGATACAACCCTTCCCGCTCCCCCCGGGGAGTTTGTTCAGCCACCCTTCACCCTGCGGAGGTGAGCGCGCAGAGGAGCGCTCTGCAGCAGGGCTCCTGAAAGCCTCTTAGCGCATCTCCAAGTTTGTATCGATTTTGAACGTTAATGCACCGTGTGCTGGAGGCACTCGGGACTAAACGCTCTGCCTTCCTCTCCCCTTGGCAGGAATTTCTACTACATCACCATCCTGCGTGACCCCGTCTCCCGCTACCTGAGCGAATGGCGCCACGTCCAGCGGGGAGCGACGTGGAAGGCGTCCCTGCACGTCTGCGACGGCCGGTCCCCGACCACCGAGGAGCTGCCCAGCTGCTACACGGGGGACGACTGGTCGGGCTGTTCCCTGCAGGAGTTCATGGATTGCCCCTACAACCTCGCCAACAACCGCCAGGTCCGCATGCTCTCCGACCTCAGCCTGGTGGGATGCTACAACCTGTCGGTCATGCCCGAGGAGCAGAGAAATAAGGTTCTGCTGGACAGTGCCAAGGAGAACCTGAAGCGCATGGCCTTCTTCGGCCTGACCGAGTTTCAGCGTAAGACTCAGTATCTCTTCGAGAAGACTTTCAACATGAACTTCATCTCGCCGTTCACGCAGTACAATAGCACAAGGGCCTCCAGCGTGGAGATAGACGAGCAGACTCAGCAGCGCATCGAGGCCCTCAATTTTTTAGACGTGGAGTTGTACGATTATGCAAAAGACCTGTTTTTGCAGCGGTACCAGTACATGCGGCAGAAGGAGCACCAGGAGGCGCGGCGGAAACGCCAGGAGCAGCGCAAGATCCTGAGGGCGAAGCAAGCGCGCCTGAGAGAGCAGGGCGAGAACAGCTCCAGCACTGACTACATAGGGAACGTGGAGCGGTGGCGGCGGTAGTGCGGGGGGGCTCGCCGGACACCAAAAACCGAAGCAGAACCCAACCCCACCCGCAAATTGGAGACACCGGAGCAGCCCAAACAAATCACGCTTCTCAAGGGTTTGAAGCAAAAAGAGGTTAAGATGTTGCCTTTGCAGTTGCCTTTGCAGTAAATGTTGTACTGTACGTGGAACGCTTAATCTTAGCGTGTAATTAAATTGTCCTTTTTAGGTTTGTTGGATTATTTATGAAATACGGGAGCCAAGTAGGCTCATCGGAAATGGTTGCTTGGACGTTTATTTAAAAGAAAAGAAAAAAAAAAAATCCGTAAATTAGTTATGAGTACGAAATGGGATGCTGGAAAATGTTTATGATGCTCGGCTGAAATCTGTCTGGGAAGCAAACTCATTTCCTAATAATGAGCATTTAGCATACTGTCACAATACAGTGTATGAGCAAAACCTTTTCCCTTTGATTTTATCTTAATTTTATTTTAATTATACGTTTTCAAGGGCACCAACTGCTTATGGTATTTACCAAGTTAATGAATGGACGATGAAGGGAACAATAAAGGTCTAGAAAAAATATTGACTAGTTTTATGTATAATATTGGCTTTTAAAAGGAATAGAAGTAATTTCTCTAGTTATATAAATATTTAAAATTTTAAACTTTTTCTACCTACTGCTGTTTAGAGTTTTAAGCTTGGTCTATCTCATATTAAAAAAAAAGAAAAAAAAAAAAAGACATACGTACTTTTCTGAACTCAATGCCAATGTTATAGACACTGTTTCCAGAATTTTTCAGGGCAGTATGATTTTAACCATTCTGGAAAAGTTACAGCACATCTTCATGTTTCATAAAGCCTTTTCCAAATTATAGTCCTGTGACAGTGTCTAATTTTAAGTCTTTCTTACCCATTAGAATACAGAATGCTGAATTTATCATTCCTTAATAATTGGTGGTATAAACTAGATGAAATTATGTTGCAGATATTTGTGTAGTGTCTTTAAAAAGTCATAAAACTCTCTAATCCCAGCAATATTACGAAGAGATTGCTCAATGGAAGAAGTAGATTTACACTTGAATTAGGATTTACTTCCAGTAAATCTTTGCTACACCAGATAAGAACAGGGTTTTTTTTTTTCCTATGCTCTTGAGCCCTTCTTAGCGATGACGGATGAGCGATGACTAAAAATGAGGAAACCAATTTTACCATAGCCATAGTTATACAGGATGAGAAGGTTGCATGGTGCGCGGGGATGCGGTAGCCCGCTCCCGAGCAGGCTCTGCTGGGGCGCAGGGTGCGGAGCTGGAGCTGGACCGGGCTCACCCACAGCCCTTCGGCCTCACCGAGACTGACGGGGAGAGGAGATGGGGCAGGAGGTGCCAGGGGCTCCTATAAATCTCTATGCAAAAAAAAAATAAAAAAAAAATAAAAAAACCTCTGCAAGGCTTGGGCTAGACGTTCAGCAAGTTCAGAAATTTTGTACGTAGCCTGCAACGCTCCCGAGCTTGGCCCTAAGTGGCGATCTCGGTGCGGGTGCGCGGTGATGGAGGCACCCGAAAAGGGCGCTCTTTGTCCCGAGGTACACGATGCTTACAAGGCTCACTTGCACTATTGCCTTTCACCTGTAATATTCTGTACACCGAGAGGGCAGGGGGGCATAAAACAAGGCAGAAGGCTTTAAAACCATCTTACAGCTCCACGCCTAAGTTATCTGAAAGTTGTCTTACATCTCATGTTGTATTGCAACCCGGGGGCAACAATCCTGCCGGGAGCAAGCAGAGAGCAAAGCAGCAGCAAACCAATACCCTGCATTAGCAGCTTGGAAAAGAGAATAACTTCATGTACAGCAATTTTTTTTTTTTAAATGAGAACTGCAGTTGCCAATATGATGTCTCAGTTGTATTTTGGTTTTTACGGGGGAAAATAATTCGCTGTTAAAACTGAAAGGCACTGCTGTAAACAGGACTTAACTGTGGGCAAGCTGGAGGGCCTGTTGCAGAAGGTGCATTTTGTTTTTATGCTGTGGTGTGCATGGTTTACAGAGACTAGTTGCATTTTCTTTGTGTATACTGTTTATTGTATATAGGGGATGTACGAATATAAGGATACCATTTTGTCATAACCATATCAAATTCTACTGATTTCCACTGTAGACGCTGTCTTATTGTGTAGATTTACAGGCCAATCCACTGACTTTGATTGTGTAATTTAACAATAGAACTGATAAATAAAATTTAACTACAGTCTTCTGATTTTCATGTGATTATTTCTTCATCTGACAACGTGTTGGGAATTGCACAGTTCAGAATGAACGGTAATTTCAACATGAATGAAATAGCAGTTGACAGGCAACTATATGAGTTTAAAATCATGGCTTTTCCAAAGTGTTTTTAAACTACAGCTTTCAAGGGCAAAGCCACTTTGGACTTTCTCTGGTTTAGGAGTTACTGCAGAGGTTTTGATTGCTTTTCTGAGCACTCCTCAGAAACACAAGCTGTGGTTTCTGGTGATTTTAAATACGAGGTCTGCAGCATTAAGGGCTTTTTTCTGTGTGTACCTATGTGTGTGTGTGTGTGTGTGTATGATTTTATTTTTTTTTCCTTTACGTGATACCCTCCACTTTTGCTCCAGCTGGCTCTGGAGGATGCTGCCTAGCCAGTGACTTCCAGTGCATCTCGCTGTATCCCTTCCTGGGACATTTTAAAACACAAAGAAGCTAAACCAGACTTAGATACAAAAGCAGATGAGAATGAATTGAGCATAATGCCCCAGATTGACTAGGAAAGATGCTTTTTTACAGTTTGGATGGAGGTGTTTTTTCCCTGGTGGCTATAAAAGATCAGCAGGCTTGCAGGACTTGCAGTGGGGCAGTAGACCCAAAGGGACCCGTAGGAGACCTTGCCTTAACCTGGTCAGATTCCCCTGTGAGGACGGAGGTGCCCTTCCCCTTGCGAGTACCTGCGGGGGCATCTTATCTCTGCGAGGCTTTTTGAGCCATGGGGATCAGGGAATGGAGGGATCTGCCAGCGCATCTGCATTTGACCGACGTGGCTTTATATATGAGTCTATTAGTGAACTGGAAAAGCTGCCAGTGGAGTTGTTAATGGGATAGAGGTCGTGCAAGATGCTTCCCTGCAACTGAAAAAGCACCCAGTAGTGAAGTCTGGTGTAAAAGCAACTGGGGTTGCCTTTTGAGAGGAGTACTTTGACAGTTGAGAAAACTCTTTAACTGCAGGAGAGGAAGGACAGAGGAGGGGGGGATCTGCTCGGACAGACAAACTTCAAAAGCTGAGGAGCTACAGCAGTGAATCAAGTAGCACTCAAACCTTCCGGTAAGTTTTGCAAAGCTGGGACACACGTTAAGAAAACTTCTGAGCACAGAGATACCACTTAAGTTTCCACCAGACAGGGATGTCAGCAACACCGGTGCTGCCAGCATCAGCCCGGGGCAGTTGGTGTGGAGCTGAGGGCTACTTTGGAGATGGAGATGTGTAGCGCTAATATGTCGTGTTAAAGGGAATAGGTTGGTTCATTTTGCCCTCTGAAAGATTGGAAAGTTGATAGCTGTGAAACCTACGTGGCCTTGCAAAGTGCCATATTTGGGGCTAATAGTTTGGGACTAAAACTTCCCTGAAGGCTACCTGGTACATAAGGGTTGTTGGAAGTGAACTGCTCAGCTCATTTCTGTGAATGAACTTTGCAACTTCTTTATATAACATATGATATATTTTAGTGTGCTGTAACGTATGTTTGCTTCCAATTGTGTCATTTTTGAGTAAAAATGAACTAACGGGCTTTTTCATGTAATTTTTAAAATTCGTGTGTTATCCAAAACGATCAGAGCCGTGAAGAAGACCTGACAGATACCAGTGCAATTGCTGTTTCAGCTCCTGAAATCACTGAGGAAAGGAGAAGAAAACCTGATACGTCTCCTCTCTTAAATTTCAGCCAGAAATACCAGATAATTGAGGGAACCTGTCAAACTAATGCAAACCTTCAGCTGCAGACCCAGGCTGCCAGGCTGGCCCGCACACTCTCAGGGAGGCACGAAGAGCAACTCCACATAGAGAGGTCATCTTTACGGAGACGTCTTCTGCAGCAAAAATATTTTCCAAGCAGGTGATAGATTTAAATCTTTCCCTTACTAAAAATATCCCTGTGTCTAAAGCGTGTGGGTGGAGCTGGGGATGGTTTGGTTATTGCTGGACCCTGCTGGCGTGGCAGCACGTGGGAGGGGAAGAGCAGAGGGTCCTTCCCACCGCATGTGGGATCGGGGATGCGCTGGGACGGGGGAGTTGGGATCTTCTGCCGCCGAGGAGAGAGGTGGACGGAGCAATGACAAACCAAGTGGTGTTCCGAACAAAGGTGGGATCCGGGCTCTGGAGGCAGCCGGCACCGTCTGTCCTTCCCAGCCCGCTGCCAGCTGCGGCTCCTGCGTGGCGGGGAGGAACAGCCTGCACAAAACCTTCCTGAGCAAATAGCACAACATCTGAACTCTTGCCTATGAAATTAAATTCTGGATTTCCTAAAGCAATCTCCCTGTTCCGCCAGCCTCATCAGGGAAGAGTGTAATTTCATTTAATCCATTTCTTGAGTTCAGAGTCAACTGCATTGCCATCATGCTAATATCACTGCTCTGCTATCTCTAGAGACGGAGTGACGAGTTTAGACCTGAAATCGAATTTGGCTCTATGCTTCCAGAGGATCTATCAGCCAAATTACCCGCAAGCTTTGTCATGCAGTTTAGCTCTGCGAGGATGCATTAGGCCAGGCAGGTGAGGTTATATCACTTTTTGTTTGGGGAGCAATGAGATGCTGAAACAATATATATGCAAAGCAATCAAAATATTTATAGTGAGGGCTGAGTGTTCATTTTCAGGACAACTGCCACCTTTTGGTATTCTCAGCTTTTTGAATTTGTATCTTCCCTCATATGACTGCAAATAAGATTTTCACTTGAAAGATGTTCACAAGCAGTTGTTGACATAAACCTCTACGTAAACGATATAAACTACATAAACTGTGTAAACTATATAAACTATAGAGGTTTATGTCAAATATATGTATTTTCTGATGGGCATTCATGGACAGAGGGCTGCAAACGACTCCTGGCACACCATTCACTCGAGCCCTTGTTCTGCTAATGAAGTCTCAGCTCCACAGCATAAATTTGGTGGCCAGTGGCACACACTCATTTTGCCAGTGAATAGTAAATTTTCCGGTAAATGAAGTTTGGGAATGAGGAGAGCTATAGTGAAAAGGGATGAGTTCAAGGGATATTTAGGCCAAATGAAAGGTGAGATTTCAGAACAGCTCTCTGTTTTGAGGTTCTCAGCTCACACTTCCATTATTGTTCCTCTTTGAAATTGCTTTAAAATTGTAAAGGCTATCTGTAATGAGTTCGAATGATCCACGAGCTGAATTAAACCTTTGATTTCAGGTCAAATGGTTTAGCCTGACCTGGGATGGAAATGTTGTGACCTTTTCCTTTCAAAAAGCCCTACAAATATAAGCTGCTTTTTTGGGGTGGGCTGCAGCTGGGTGTGAGCCCTGGAGCAGTTTCCCAGGGAAGGAAGGATGCTCTGGCTTTTCCAGCGGGGTCTCTGCTCCTGTCCCCACAGCAGGAGCTGCTGCTCTGTGGCTGCGAGGGGATGCGGAGCCTCGAGGGGTCTCTCTCCCCCTTTGCAATCAATGCCTGGTGCTCAGTATAGCAACAGCTCTGTGGTGTTATTAATACTAGGTGAAGCACATGGAAAGTATTATTTCGCGCAATATAAGCAGGTGAATAGGGGGTTATGCCACATGGGAGATGCATGCTCCACAGGGGGAAACTGGGAATTTCCCCTCTGGGCATGGCAAGCTGGGAAGCGTATTAATAGACATCATTACATTATAATAATTGCTGTGGAATCAGCAAGCGCGTACATAATCTTTAATGCCTGGGAAATCTCACACAGTTTCAAAATAATTAAAAGTGGGATTAATCTAGATGCCAGACAACGCCTGCCTAATTACTAATGAATAAAGCTGTCTGAATGGCTGCAGCACCCTCAGCAGCATCAGCTGCTCCAGCACTTTGAAGTCAGTCCACTATTAACGCACTACAGGGCAGGGGCTCATCCCCGCAGCCTGCGACTGTCCGGAGGTCCAGACCGGCTCCTGCCCGGGTGAGAGCCCGTCTGGCCGCAGCACCCGGCGGGGATGCTCTGGGGAGATGCTGCTGCGGGGCTGGGGGCGTGGGGTGCATCGGGTGTGGGATGCATCGGGCATGGGGCTCTGGGACCAGCCCGTCCCTCCTGGAGCATCTGCGGTTGTGCAGAAGTGCTCTGCTCTACGTGTGGCTGGTGAGCCCCATGGCAGGGGTTTTGGGGTAAAGGGGTGCAGAAAATGGTTATGTGACTGGGTGAGAAACCTCAGCTGGGCAGGGGTCCTCAGCACCTCTGAGCAGCAGGACCCATGTAAAAAAGTGCCCATCGGGAAGATGATCTGTCCCCACGCTTTGAGCAGTACCGTTTTGCAGACCTGAATTTCATATGTCACTTTTTGATTCCTTTCAAAAATAAATCAGCAAGACTGGGAGGAGTCCGGATCCCTGCGGAGCCCCTACGTCCTAAACAGACGTCCCCTTCGCTGAGCGCTGCGCAAACCCAAAACCAACGCGGCTTTTGCTGTTGCAGCATTGTGCTGATGCGCACCGTGGCAGCAGGGATTTGCTGCAGCTTCTCGGCTCCGGCAGGCGGCAGCGGCCCATGCGATCGCTGTAATGCGCAGCCATGCACCGGCCCATGCCACCGACTCGCATCCCGAACAGCAGCGGGGCGAAACCCCCTGCGGTGTGCTGCTCTCGGGAGCGTTGCAGCCAGCCCGGCGGTAGCTGGCGGTTGCCCACGTCTCACAGTCTGAGCCGGGCAGGGACCTCCGCTCCCGTTGAGCAGCTTTGTGGTTTTATGAAGCTGTAAGTAGACAAAGAACCAAAATCTTCCCTGCAGGGAAGGTGCTGCGATGCACATCCCAGCTGAGCCCCTGTGATCCTGGGAATCCGCTGGCACGGCTGGGGCACGCTGGCTGCATATCAAGCTGGCTGCGTGTTGGGGTTGGGATGCCCGTGGTGCCGATGGGTAGAAGCTACCACATACTGATTGTCCCCGTGTGCCACTGGTGCCCAGTGTGTCCCACGGTTGTGCCCCCCA
>NW_010972776.1:9609950-9626915 GCF_000737465.1 Haliaeetus leucocephalus
CCCCCGCGCGTGCCCCCCCCCCCCCCCCGCGCTGTTTGCAGAGACCAGCCACAGATTTACAGTCATTACTGGGATTTTTGTGTTCTCTGGAGAGCTGCCACACCTGGAAGAACTCCTGCTGCTTGGGTGGAAGGCCAGTGTTAGAAACTCCCCTTCCCCCTGTTCCCAGTGCTGTGGGTATGGTGATGCTGGGGGGATAACCTGTGCTGCTGCTGAGCGGTGCGTTTGCTGGTGCCATTGCTGTGTTTGTTGTAATCCTTAGAGGTTTTTTATGGGCATGTATTTACTTTGATTCAGTAGAAAAACACATTGTCCACCCCCCAGATCAAGACAGGCTAATTGCTCGGGTGGACGGATGAATGCAGTGAGCAGGTCCCTCCGGCTCGAGGGGGGGCTCCGAGGCCCCCGTCTCCCTTTGGCTAACCCAGCGTCGCCCTCTTTCAAATGGCAACTCCTTTGGTTTCTGAATACCTCCAGATGAAAGAGAGATAAATGGCAAACAAATTTCTCTGATCTCTCTTTACAAGCAGCTCTTTTCCCCTGGAGAGATCAGTGGTAGGTGTTGGAAAAGGGTGTTTTATTTCAGGTCAGAATTGTTCATGCTGAGGATTCACAAGCAATGCTGTCCTCCCTGCGACGGGCCCTGCAGGTACCGCTCGCATTGCAAAATCCCTCAACGTCCCTGGAGTGAAGGAGCACGTTGTGCTTTTGCAAATAAGCAGCTCCTGAGGTGCTGGGGCTAGCGAAGCTTGGGTTTTTTAAAAGAAGACGTATTTGTTACCATCGGTTTGGGAGCTGCAGTTGGAGCTGTGCAGCTCAGGCTGATGGCACCAGGTCTCGCTGGGGCGTACCCGTTCAGGCAGAAGCGGTGGCCCCGTGTCACGTCCATCCCACCTCTGCCAAGTTCAGGGCTGCCTTTTGCCATCGAGGAGCTGGTCTCATCACCAGCATGTGGCCGCAGCCATGCCGGCTTGGGCAGCCAAAAAGTGGGGTGCTCCAGGGGGTGAGGCAGAGGCTGGCAGAGGGGATGGGGGTGAAGGGGGTTTGGAGCGGGGGTGAAAAGCTGCCCGTCCTCTCCAGGGAGCACAACGTGGAGATGGGGGAGCAGGGAGGCTGTGCAAGCCGGCATTTCTCCCCTGATTAAAGAATGTAAAGCTGAATTTGATGCTGTGCAGAATTAATGGGGCTGCATTGTTTATTTATACATATATAAAAGTTACAAGTGCTTCCTGGGAGGAATGAATTGTGAATAAAAAGCAGCGATATGCTGAATTTTTAAAATACAGAAAAATTTGTTCTTACAGTACAAATGTGCGGTAATAATGGGGAGAGAATCGCAGAACTGTTTCCCTCGGGCCCTGCGCTCCAGTGTCCCAGTTTGCCCGTGGAGGACTCACACCTGGAGGTGGCCCAGGCGGTGCCAGGTACCGTCGGGTGTCCCTACGGCCGGTGCAGTGCCCGCTCTGTCCTTGGCGGACGTCGAAGCCAAGAGGTGACACGCGGGTGCTTATTGCCGAGAGGAACGGTGGAGAGCTCTGCCCCTCGCCGAGGAGCTCAGGATGTGACCGTCACCCTGGAAGACGCGGCGGGTTGGTGAGCCAGGAGCGTGCCAGTCCCCTCCTCAGAGGGGCACGCAGGGGAGCAGGGACCCCCTGTCTGCTGGTGCAGAGCGGCAGCGCCGGGACTGCTCGGGGTGGGTGAGCGGGGGCCCAGAGAAGGACGGTGTCCGTGGTGGGTCCTTGTCACAGCCCCGTGCCCCTCTGCCCTGCCATGCTTTGGCCAGCACCGCTGCGTTTCGGCTGCCTCCGTGCTGGAATCGCTCACGGGGTCCCTCCACGGCTCAGCCCAGCACCGTGCCAGATCCTGCCCAGGGAGGCCACATGCACCAGGCTCTGCCAAAATGATGCTGGCTGCTGGGGCCGATTTAGGCGTGCCAGGGAGGCAGTGCCATTGCCAAGGCAGGCAGAGGGGGCAAGGTTTGCGACAGCAGCTTTCCCAAGCAGTCGCAGATTTCACGGCAGCGAGAACAGGGCTGCTCCCTTCTGTTGTGTCCTCAAGCTCCGTCGTGGAGAGAACACAAATTAAAATTAATGACGGCCTGCCTTCCTCCGGTGCCCTTCAGAGCACATTACGCACTGCAGCTGCCTGGCTGGCCGTGCTGACGGCATGTGTGAGGCTGGCTCTGCGGGGAAGCCGCGGTGCTGCTGACTCACGCGCCGTGGTGCAGCTTCCCCTCACCGCAGGGTCACACTATTGCAATGCTTTTTTTTTTTCTTCCCCTTTTTTTTTTTTTTTTTCCTTTTTTTGGCCTTTTTGGGGAAATGCTGCATCGGCATCAGTGCGTGCAAAGTGCTGGCTGCAGAATTTTAACTCCCTCCCAGGGCCTTTCGGGATGTCACTGCCCGTCTGGAGGGAGTCGTGCTGGCTCTTTGTCAAACATCACATTGATTTTAAAATTACTTTGATGGCTCTTTAAGGCAGTGCACTTTCTGTGGCCCTCTGCATTTGTCAAAGCTGATCTCTCTCTTTTCCCTGTGGCAGGGCAGAGGGGTGGCATTATCTGGTATGGCTGCATTGATTTTCTGTGAGCGGCGGGTCAGATTTTGGATGGGGAGAAAGAGATCAGAACTAAAATGTCTGACTCTCAATTTTGCCCCAGCGGTGCTCAGCTCTTGAGCGGGATGGGACTCACTGAACACGCTGTGTCGGCAGAGTTTTTCCTCCCAAGCTACCTGGGCAGTGGACGAGACGTCGCTGCCTGGGTTAGAGATTTGTAAGGCGCAGACCATGAGCTGTGATAAAGGGGGATCAGGGCCCACACGCTCCCGCCTGCTAGTTCTTTGCTGAATCTGGCAGCCCACACCCTAAATCCCAACCCCTGACAAGCCCATTTGACCTGGCTGCTTTTCTGTCGCTTGTGTACGAAAATGAAAGGCAAACCAAAGACTGCAGAGGCAACACCAGAAATTAAGATCTAAAGGTGACTCATTCTGTCACCTTCTGCAGGCTGCAGAACAGCCTTTCCTTGAGGATAAATACAATCTCTGTATCTGTACACTCAGCTGTTAATACTGTAAACGAAGTACAATGTTTTTCAGATTATTGAATCATTACTGTCACTAGCACAAGCAGCTCAAGCAGGCTGCCAAGGCAGGAGATGAAAGAAATCATTAATTTTACGTTACTGGTTCATGCACAAATTTCTGAGCGGGGGTGATTAACTGCTGGAACAAGCCACCAAGGGGAGCAGGGGATTCTCCAGTTCCTGCTGTCTCCAGATGAAGGCTGGCTGCCGTTCTGCAAGGGATCCTTTTGCCAAAGTTGTTGGACCCCGTGCAAGTGCAACCGGCTGAACCATGGCAGGAGCCCACCACGTGCAGGGGGCCAGTGGAGACGATCTAATCATCTCAGCCACACTTAACAGCTGTGACAAGCTCTTAAAAAAGGTCTTGCTGTTAACGCAAGTTCTGAATATCGGTGGATCAGTTCATTCTGACCCTTTAAAGAAATACCTTTCAGCTGACACCAGCCACTGGGCTAGCGATGCTGTCCCCTGTGCCTCTGGGGATGCTGCAATATGCTGCCTGCCTCCATCCCCTGCAGTGCTCAGCGGGCTGCTGTGCAGGGGCCATTCTGTGCACACCATACAGCCTCCCCTGGCAGGGAAATGCAGGTGCAGAGAGGTGCAGCACCTTGCTTTGTGGGTTGGAAAGGCCCCAGGGTGGGAGGGAGGCTGTTCTGAGGGTCACAGCATGGTAAAGCTGCCTTTGGTCAGAGTCAACTGCAAAAATGAGCTCTCCTGCACTGCAAGCGGTTTATCATTTTATATATTGCTTGTGTGCAGCAGGTCACAACAGAGGACATGGGTCCTCATTGCCCTTCATCCCCATCTCTGACCCTGGCAGCGCCCATCTTCCTCGCAGACCTTGTGCGGGGCTTGGACGCACCCCCTGCACTTGCACACAGCTCCATAGCTCTGATCCTGGAAAATGGCTCTGATTAATTCTCAGGGCTGCTAATTAAGCAGGATGCATCTTGGATTTCCGTGACCAAAGGATTAGGGTATGACTCGTTTGTTTTGCTTTTACTCATGGTTAACCTGGCTCTTCAAGGGAGGGCTCAGCATCCAGGGGAGCAAAGAAGATGCAGCCAGGACAAGAGGGGACACATCTAGTACATCTCGAGAGTGACTTGCTTGGTAAGACCTCAGAGAAGAGCCTATTTCTCAGGCCCCCAACGCCAAGGATGCTCCCTGCCATAGGCTGTTATGTGAGAAAGAGTTTGCTGCTACTCATGGGGCTGAATATTCGATGGTCCCTTCACCTGCCAAGCAGCAGAGATGCCTGGGCATCACATCACATCCCAGCCTGCTCTCTTCCCACCGCTGGTGCTAGGACCTCTGCCCTCAGGGGAAAGTCTCCCCCTCCCCAGCCCCATCTGAGCTCCAGGGTGGAGGTCTGAGCTCAGAAGTGCTGAGCATCACATGTGGGGTCCTTCAGCTGGCAGGCAGCGGAGAGGGTGAGCTGTCACTGGCACATTATTTACCTGAAGCTATAATGGACCCACTCTTTCCAGTGTAGTCATGCTTTTGGCCTTAGAATAAATGCAAAGATAAAAAAACAACAAAAACCCAAACCACAAAACTGCAGGAGAAAAAAAAAAAAACATTTATTCAAAGGATTTTTATGCGCTGGCCAGGTTCTGCTTGGTATTCAGAACTGGAAGAAAGTAGGAACCTTAATGTTTACATCCGTACCAATTTAGGCTTTAATTTAGGCAATATAATGCAATCTATCTTTCTCTGGATTTTAATAGCTTTTCTATTATTTTGCTCCACGGATACTTGGAAATGTGAGCTCCTTTACTACGTGACTACTTAGACCAATAAAAGGGCTATTTGCTTAACACATTAGTTTGCAGGCAGGCTTCTATGAGGCTGCTTGTGGAGGCTGCCTGCTGTCCATGGCTGTGGGTATGAATATGCATAATTAATAACTGTTATTTGCTGGACATCTATTCCTGAGTGTCTCAGCTCTCCTTGACCGAGAAATTCTTTCTTTCTCAGATCTAATGAAAGGTTTAGACTTTTTAATTTATTTTCTTAGATTAGACTCAGAAAATAACCTTATTATTCTAATAGGTAGATTAGTCCCTGAGGAAGATATGAATAAATGAAAAAGCGCTAGGTGAAAAATAGGCCAGGGCTGCTATTACAGAAGAATCTTTCTGACCTTTTAATTTTTGGTTCAAAAGCACAAGAAATCAGAATCTGTGAGCATGCAAAATGCAGCCAGCCGATCGTGCAGCCCCAATAGCTGTTTTTCTGTGCAAAATGATAGAATTTCTACTAGAGCAAACATTTTCTCTGGAAATACATTTTAAGGGCCTGTTGTATTAAATCTATTTTAGATTGCGTCAAGTGCATAAAATTCAATGTGTGTTAAATCTCATTTTGGACTCTACACACTAGAGGGAGCTATGGAAAAACCAATTCCCAGGCTGCTGCCAAGCTCCTGCCCTTCTCCCCAAAGCCCGGGCCCCTGCCAGCTCCTGCTCTCTCCCCTGAGAAAACGGGGGTCTTTGAGGAACAAATCCTGAAAATAGCTATTTGGGGATGTTGGAGGAGCAGTTTTGTTGCAAGTAAAGTGTATTGCTTGAATATGCCGATATTTGTCAACGTTTTAGATGGGAAAAAGGCTTTTATTTCCATCACATCAAAATGTTGCATTTTGAGAATGTCCTTGGTTAGGTGATGTTGGTCCTTTTGGACGTTTACTCTGTATTCCTGCTCCACACTGAAACTTTGTGTATACAGCCGGGAAAAGCTTTTACACAGTATACTGCTCTCAAGCAGGACAAATTGCCACTCTTGAAGGTATCCAGGACCCAATTAAAATGTTTCAGGGGACTGGAAATTATTTTTGCAGCCTTGTTTCATCTGAAATTCCAGCTTTTTCTCCTGCTTCCAGCGTCTTTGCTATCCTGCACAGGAGCGGGAGTGGACTGCTGTGGTCCCATCACCAGCAAATTTGCCTAATCTCTTCTTAAAATCCCCTGCGCTCCCAATATCTGCAGCTTCCCACGGAGGGGAGTCCTTGGGGCTGGGGGAAAGGGAGTTCCTTTGCTTTTCTTCTGCCTGATCACTCTTTGTGTTGGGAAACGGGGAATGGGATTTCCCAGCTCACCAGCAAAATCCCAGCTTCCAACCACCTCCCTGGCCCCGTTTTCCTCAGCTGAATGATGCTCGTTTATAAAGGCTGACTTACGACAACAGAAATGCAGATAATCTTTTTTTTCCTCCTCTGGGAGCTAATATTAGGATCTGGTGATATAATCCCCATGCACTGGTGGAGCCTTGAGGAGGTTTATGCACTGCAAGGCCAGGATGTGCCGTACAGCTGCTCCGAGGGCTGTATTTTCACAGCGACAACTTGCACCCATGGCTTTATGGAAAAGAGTGGGGCTGTTAGTGGAACAAGACTGAAATCATTGCAGAGGTATGAGAATTTAGCCCATGCTGTTATTAATGGTCATTACAGTGCTGCATATGTGAGGCCTGAATGATAACAGGCGCAGTCTGTTTGCTTTGGTGTGTTACAGTACAACAGCATCTTTGTTGCAGCTTTCATGAGCTGTCTATGCCGCAGCTCGGTTAAGGGCTGCTTTTCTGTCTGTAAGGAAACATCATCTCTGTTAAGGCAGAAATATTTCCCTCTGAACGACAAGAAAAGAAAAGCCGAGCAGTGGTCTTGTCAAGTGCAGTTCCACTGATAAAACAGAAAACAGGACAAAAGTTTCCTCCCATCAAACATGGTTATTCTCGGCAAAGAGCAGGCATCTCCTATTTATTTATTTCCTCTCGCTCCTGTGCTTTTTTTGTGCCACCAGCTGTGTAAAGTTTCAAAGGGGCTCTGGGTCTGATGATGCAGTTCCCCAAAAGTCTTGTCACTGGGAATAAAGAAATCCAGCAGAAATCCAGGCTGGGAGAGAGCAGCAGACACTAGCTAACTAGTCAGGAAGGCTTTCCAGGATTTCAGCTGAACCTGGCACAGCAGCGGATGCACGGCTTGGTGGGTGGGATACGCACACGGTTGCATTTTGAGGACCACGGGTTTGAGCCGCAGTGGTGTGAGGAGTGGCAAGCCTTCACGTCCTCTCCCACTCTCCCACGGTGATTAGTGCACCTTCTGTAAATCACGGGAAAAAAAAATGTTAGCTGAGTAATGCTTAAACAAAGCATCTGTGTGTTTTGGTACGGTGGGGAGTATGCAGGCTGAGCTGCCCAGCCTGGCCCAAGATCAAATTTAGAGCAGCTTTTAGCTTCTGATGAAGCCTGGCACATGGTTCTGCTTGGGGCAGTGACACTGGAGGAAGGAATGGAGACTCATTTGGGAAAGGGAGATACCTCCTTAGCATCAGTCACCTCCTGAGTCCACCGATGACCCAGGGAGGTTTATTTAAATCAGTGATGGAGACATTATTCCAACGTGATCTGAAATGCACACCAGACACAGTATCTGTCAGTGCTGTGATCTGCAGGGAAAGGTCTGCAGGGGGGGTGGAGCTGGTTGTGTTGGGAGGTGATGCCGTGATACGAGGGACACACCAGGGACAATGTATGTTAGGGTTCCCCCGCATGCTGGGCATTGGTGGGAAACAATTTTTCTCCTCAGGTGCACCTCAGGCTCTCCAAAGGCACAGCTGAGTGCTGAGGGACAGAGTTGTGCCCTTTGTGTTGTTCCCCACTGCTGTACCTAGTTCAGTTAGAAAAAAGGCAGCAAGGCTGGCAGAAGCTGCTCATTGCGGTTTCAGTATGATGCAGGAACTGAAAGTAGAAACTCTGCTTTTTATGGCTCTCGTAGCAAGGCGTCCCATTTAGCCCAGGAGTAGCAGCTGTTCTCCCAGTTTACAACACACAAACAGACTGCATTGTTTTTTGATTTGCCTTTTTTATTACAGCAGATATTGGATGGGTAGCTCGTGAAAAAAAGCAGGGGAAGACCAGCCCAGCTGGTTTGCTTTCTGGCATTTGGGAACTGTAGGAGTTCAGCACATGCTTTTCCAGGCAAACACCACCCAGGCGACCCTGCGGACGGTGCTGCTTTCTCCAGGTGTGTGGGAAGGGGGTCTTCTTTGGGGTAGAGCGTGCAGGCAGGTGGGTTAGCGAGCTGGCAGTCCCAGGGCAGCCTCATGTATATGGGATGCGTGCGAGCGCTGGGAGATGCCCCATGAGCCAGGCAAGAACCAGCCTGCAAGGTTGGCTCTGCACGGCTGGCGGAAGCGCTGCAATCAAAAGGGACTTTTTTCCCTCAAGTCGTCAAACATGACTGCATTAATGCGGGGGAGCAGACAGCTGAGTAGGCAGGGGCCATTTTAACAACATGGTAACGCCTTTTTTTTTTTTTTTTTTTTTTTACCAAGATCACACCTGCAAATGGCTGAACCGATTTCTGTAACTCAGGGTCCTCTGTGTCAGGTGCTCAGGGGTGACTGCTTACTTGGCTGAGCCTTCTGCAATAGGCACGGGATTTTCTGAGAGCTTCATCCAGCTCATCTACCCTCCTGGCTGCTCTCATGGTGCAGCAAAGCAAAGGGGCTTCTGCCAGGGCTTGTCAGGCAGGCCGCTCTGCAGGGCTCTCCTCTGCCTTTCGGGTGACTTGAACGCTTGTGAACTGGAGGCAGGTTACTGGCCCTTGCCGGGGGCAGAGGCTGTGCCAACACGCTGGTTCCTTCAGCTCATCGCTCTGGTGATTACAGCTCCACTCAGCCTTGCAGAGCTGCTGCTCTTCCCTCTCCTGGGGTTTCGGCAGGCACTTCTCCGGTGTAAGGTAGTGTCACTGGGGACTGGGATTCATTTACCAGAACTGTTTCGTGTGCACCCAGATTGGGCGCAGGCTCTGGCCATCGAGGGAGAGGAGCGAATGCCAGCAGCCAGTGAGTCAGCGCGCTCCCTCGGTATTTGCTAGGCTTGGGTGGGGTTCCTCAGAAATGCCAGTTCACTTCCAGAGAGACATAAATCACTACGTTTATACAAGCTTCAATTCTGCAGATCCCTGTTTAACAGCCAGGATGGGGTTTACAGTTAATTAAAAAAAAGAAGAGGGCATGTGAAAGCAAAACCCAAATGTCTTTAATAATTATCCCAAGAGCAAAAAACTTTCACTCTTCCTTCAGATGATGACAAACACTGGGGAGCAGCTGCCCCCGGAAACTTGGGCCCCTCCTGCCTCCCCTCCCTTTGAAGCTGGGTTTCCTTCCCCTCGGCGGTGCGGCGACGTGACCGGGGACAGCGTGTTCATCACGTGCTGGCACTCTCGCTCTCTGCGGGGCTGTGCCCGGCTGCTCCTACCGCCGCCCGTGTCCTCCCTGCAGAGCGGCTCCTCCGTGGCTGCTTAGGAGAGGGGCAAACGGGGCGGCCGCAGCCGTTTGCAGGCTGCGGAGAAGGAGCGAGCCCTCCTTCTCCATCTTGCCTGGCTCTGCACATCTCAGCGTAGGTGGCGCAGGGGGGAGAGGAACACTCTTTTGCTGGAGGAGGGAACCAAGCGTTGTCCTGTGGGTTTCCAACCACATCAGTCAGCAAAGAAAAACTCCCAAAGCCTTAGTTTAACACATCTGGGCCTCCCTTATCTGCTCCCACAAATTAACTGGGAGCATCTTTTCCTGCCCTTTCTTTGCTGGTCCAAGTCACCTCATTTAAAAGCCTGACTACCCGATGTTTGGGGTCTTCTCCCCTGCCTGCACCTGATGCTCACAACCACCCATGGCCCATTGCCTCCCTTGTGAGTCCTTGTTCCCCTCCAGCGTTTCTACCTTTGATGTTACGTTCCTTCCCTTGTTAAGTCCAAAGAACAAAGCTGTCCTCCCCACGCACTCAGGTGCTCCTTCTTTTCCTAACTGAGCTCTGCAGTGCAGAGTTATTAATAAAAAATCACAACGTCACCTACAGCCCGCACCATCACATCTGTTAATGTCACCACCATGCGAGATTGTGTGTTTTTTCCACTTTTTAGTGTCTCTTTGCTGCAGCAGTTGTTTAAAAAGAGGAGGAAAGCTGAAAAATCCCTCCCCACCTGCCAGAAGAATTGAGTGATTATTTCAGTTTGCGGTGTGGCGGTTTGATATCATCATTCATGGGTATTAAAAACTGTTATTTGCCAACATTCAGCTGCTAAAAAGACAAGATTTCTAATAGTCTACGAGGATTTATCTTATTGAACGTGTCAAACTGATCCTGGCCTGTCAGCCTTTTATGTAAGATGTTGTTTTCTAAGCTGAGCTCATGGCCTGCGTCTCTGCTTACCCCTCGATAATGCGTGTAAAGTTAATGTTCAATTGTGACCATTAAAAGCAGCTTCTGCTTGAGTGGGGTTAGGTGTTGCAGACGCATTTCCCATAGTTAGCACAGTCAGTAGGAGAGTGCAGGAATGCAGTGCAGGACCCTCTCACAGCAAATGCTGGGTTTCACTGCCGTGAGGGTGAGCAATGTGCAGAGCGACTGTGGACCCAGAGCCCCTCTGCCCTGGCTTATTGAGGAATTCAGGACAAAAATCTTCTGAAGAAAGCTTTGCAGCAAGAAAATGCAACACAACAGCAAGTTAGAGACCAGGGCAGGACTTTATGGTGGGCGTGAGGGTGGATCTTCTCCACACATTTCCTTTCTGTGTTTTCCCTGGGGTTTGTCGCAGTGGGGATGGGAGCTGTAATGAGTTACCTCCCTGGTGCTCCCCATAGCAGTGTCTGTCTCGCTCTATTGATAGTTTTGCAGCCTTGAACAGCAAGAATGGGAATTAGCGTGTGGCTCACTTCTTAGTACCTCAGAGGATTCATGGTACCAAAAGAACGTGGGACAGGGGAGGGGATCACAGCATCATCCTGAATCACCAGGTCCCTCCAGCATGGGTTGCAGAGGAGCGCCGAGTCTCACGGCCCTGCAAGGGGATCTGCAAGCAGGTGTGAAGGTGATGCTGGCCCAGGGAACAATCTCATCCTTCATTAGCCCTCTTGGGCCAAATGATTCTGAAATACAGTCTCTTTCTATATATGTGGTGGACTTGGCAGTGTTAGGTTAATGGTTGGACTTGATGACATTAAGGGTCTTTTTCAGCCTAAATGATTCTATGATTCTATATATACATTGTCACCGGGGCACAGCTCTGCAGCCTTATTTCTGCTCCGCCTGTGGATTTGTTCGTGTTTTGCATCTGCAGGCAGCCCACGGGCACATTAGCAGGGCTTTGCAGAGGGCAAGCAGGGCCATTGCCATGGCTGGCCCCCGAGGAGACGGCAGGGACAGGCGAGAGTTGGCGGCAGCCTGCGTTTCGGGGAGCTGCCGGCGTGGGCAATGCGGCGGGTGCCCTTCTGTGCTGCAGCCACCGCTTGTGAAAATGGGACCCAAATGGGTTTGTTGGGAGCAAGCCAAAGCTGGAATTAGAGCGTGACTGTTGTGTCCATGGGGAGAGTAACAGCAGCCCCGGACCAGCTCACTGTGTAGGCAAAGAGCTGCCAGGAGGGTTTGGTGGAGCCAGGGGGACAGGGCGATGGAGACGGGGCTGCGATGGGACTGGAGGCTCCATCCAGTCCTCCTCATTCACTGCTACCTGAGGCTACCTGAGAATCTTATCACTTAAAGGGGTTTAAAATCTCGTGGACCTTGGGGGACAAAGGGGAAACTGCTGGGGGCTAGGCAGGAGGTAGGAGATCTCTTCCAACTGTGAAAATCCCTGACTGCCTTGTGCTGGCTTGTGTGAGTGGTCACTTACTTCCCAGCTGGAGAGCTGCTCAGTGAGTGCAGTGGCAGGAAATCCCGCTCCATGCTGGAATTGCTCTGGGTCACAGGGTTTGCAGATGCTAATTTCTCCGGTGCCCGGACAGCCATGCTGGCCTGGTGCCGCCGGTCCTGCCCTCCTGCATGCGTGTGCTTCGCAGCCCTGTGCAGTGCGGAGTATCAGGGATATTTCTTCCTCCATCATTATGACTAGCTTACACCACGTGCTACTTTCTGCTGTTTTATTTAGCAGTAAAGAGCAGAAGGCCGCTTGCTTGCTGCAGCCTGATGGGGTGAGCATGCCGTGGTGCATAATGCAGGAAGGACATCGAATCTACGTGCTCCTTCTGCTGTCCATGTTTGCAAAACCACAATAATATCGCTTCCCTCCAGACATCTGCCAAAGACACAAACCTCTCCTGCTTTGTAATTCTTGCCCAGGAGGTTTTGGGACACAGATGAGAAGCTGGAGACTAAGAGGCCCCAGTCTGGTCCTCTTTGGCTTCCAGCTCCAAGCACAGAGGTCCGGGATACTCCCGTTTCTCCTCTCTGCGGCAGGATTTAAGGTTCATCCAGCTGGTCCTCTGCCTCTTCACAGCCTTGCGTGCACAACCCAGCTGAGCATCCAGCCTCGAATATAGGCCCTTTAAAACCACCAGCTAAACAACCTGCTGAAGCGCTGCAGTTTTGTGCAAATCCCAGCCCAAGTTACCCAAGCATGGGCATGGCCAGGCTGCCTCGAATGGATGCTGTGAGCAGATCATGCGCTTCCAAAGCGCGTAGCCAGCTGGAGATGTAAAGCGCCTATACGTCCACCCACAGAGACAAGCCTGCCTCTCAGCCTGCCCCGCGCCAAATATGGGATGTAGTGTGAGTCAAAATGAGGGACACCAGAAAATAATAGACTTCACATGAAGAAGAGCAGTAATTTGCAGCTGTAAATCACCTTTCATCTACAGATCACAGAGGCGTCTCAAGCCCTAATTAACGCAGCCTTGCAGCATCCCTGCCCCATAACTAGTGCAGGGCGATGGTTATTCCATCCGCTGGCACGCGGCCACGTGTCCTTGCAGGCACCTGCAAGAGGGAACTGGCTTGCAAGGTTGGTCCTGTTCCACTTCTCATGGCCACACTGGAGGTGCCCAGGCACCTGTGCCAAAATGCTGGTGTGTGTCCCAAACGTGTGCAGGAGGTTTGGTGTCTGCTTCCACAGCAGGCAGGTGAAGATGGGCCAGGGCTTTGCACCAGTGAATGGACAGGGGGAGTAGAACCCACTCTGGATCCAGTCCATTGATGCCTTGGTTTTCCATTGGTGTTTTCTGTGTGGAAATCACTATTTAGGACAAAGAAAACTTGAGCAAGGAAGGTAAGACCCTCCAGCAGGAAAGAGCTCTAGCAGGGTTGTAAATAAATTATGGCAGGAAAGTTTCCAATCTCCTGAAGTTTTCAGAAATTTGTGTCGGTGTGTGTATATATATATTTAAAAATATTTTCAAAAAAGCTAGGGTTCTTTAACCTTAGTAGATTTCTATGTAAAGTTGGACACACCCAAAGCACTTGTTACCTTGGGCATGGAGCAGAGAAGGCAGGTTTGCAAGGATCTGTATGTGGGGTTGTTCGTATTTCTCAGGCAGCGTGTGTAAGCCTGGCCAGTCACAAGTCCCCTGCTTCCCTGAGTTGAGGGATCTTTCCTGGGGAAAGTGTAATATGCTTTTCTGGGAAGAATTTAAGTGTGAGATAAGAAGTGGCATAATCAGGAAATTTCCCAGTTAGCTGTTGGTGTACCAGACTCATCTTCCCTCCCTCTGGGCTGGGTACAACAGACACCCTGCAGCACGCCGGTGCCTGAAGGATGTAACAGGAGACTCTGGGCTACAAAACTTGTCTATTTTGAGTTTTCAGTGAGAAAAATGAAGCAGAAGTTACTGGGCATGTGGGAATTCCAGCATGTGGGAATTGAAATGTAGGACTGTGAAATATGGGAGAGGGGAATCAGACTGGGTAGTCTCTCTCTGCATTCAAAACGTTTATGAACACTGTTGAAATACTGCGTGTGAGCATTTTGCATGGCTGAAAATAGCTCTGCAAGGTGCCGGGCAACAGTGCAAGCCAGCCCCTGGCATCGTGCGGCTCCCAGCACTGCTTTACTGTCACACCAGGAGCTTTGCTGTACAAAGAAAGCACAACTGGAGCCTGCTGCTTTGTCCATGTTACAAGCAGGTAAATTAAAGGTTAGAGAGATTGTAATTTGCTTCAGGACATAGAGAATATTGGGGCAGGAGTGAGACCTGCAAGCCCTAGCTGACAGTCCCTTGCTCCGACCTGCATGGTGTGGGATTTGTTTCCTTCGTTAAAAATAACCTTGTTTATAACCTCTGTTTCATGATTCAGCTTTTCTGCAGTCAGCAACTGATCGCCATCTGTCCTGGTTTCAGCTGGGATAGAGTTAATTTTCTTTCTAGTAGCTGGTATAGTGTTATGTTTTGGGTTCAGTATGAGAAGAATGTTGATAACACACTGATGTTTTCAGTTGTGGCTAAATAGTGTTTATACTCAGTCAAGGGTTTTCCAGCTTCTCATGCCCAGCCAGCAAGAAGGCTGGAGGGGCACAAGAAGTTGGGAGGGGACACAGACAGAACACCGGCCAAAGGAATATTCCATACCATGTGACATCATGCCTAGCATATAAATTGAGGGGAGTTGGCCTGGGAGGGGGGGATCACTGCTCGGGAACTAACTGGGCATTGGCCAGCGAGTAGTGAGCAATTGCATTGTGCATCACTTGTTTTGTATATGCCAATTCTTTTATTATTATTATTATTATTATTATTATTGTCATTTTATTGTTGTTATTATCTTCATTATTATTGTCTTCCTTTCTGTTCTATTAAACTGTTCTTATCTCAACCCATGAGTTTTACTTCTTTTTTTGCGATTCTCTCCCCCATCCCACTGGGTAGGGGGGAGTGAGTGAGCGGCTGCGTGGTGCTTAGTTGCTGGCTGGGCTTAAACCAGGACACCATCAAAGCAGGGTAGCATCAGATTTCAGGAGGAAGGTGCAATAGGCTGTTGCAGCTCAGGGTTGCTCCTTGCAAAGGGCAGTTCAGCTGAGGAAATGAGGGTTACCTTGTCAAAGGCCTGCTCTTTTTGGAGAGGAGTTCTTTCTGAGATCGCTGTGCCAAATCCTAAACTGCCTGGAGCTCTTGTGCAAATCCCCACCCATGGCTTCTGCCCTGCCAGAAACACCGGTGCCTCATCACCATGAATGTGACCCTGTGCAGGCCCAAAGGTGCAGACAAACGTGGTTTTCCTGGTTCCTCTCCTCCTTCTTGCCTGTAGGTCAGAGCATCAGACATGCGTTGCTCTACATACAGCGACCCGGAGCCCTACCAGTGGCACAGCTACCAGTTTTACGTCTAAAGTGAGACTCATTGCCAAGAAAAACCTCCTAGAAAGTCCCACACACCCGCTTTTATTCCTCACGCTGTGGTGTGATGTGAGTCTCTCACAGGCAGCACAGCTCTCCTGGCTTTTAAGAATCATGTTGCCAGGATTTGCTCACTGCTGTATTATCTTGCCTACGAAAACCAGGCTATGCAGCTGCAGCCCACATCCCTTTTAGCAGACTTGGAAGCGGAGGCACAAAATGACCAGGACCAGCATTTTCCAAAAGTGTCTTGTGATTTTGGGCTAGTTCTGGATTAAGTTGCCACCTTCAACTGCTGGCCCAAGGGATGTGCCCATGGCCATACAGATAATCAGTAGCAGAGACATAAACAGAAGCCAGACCCCTGAGACACAATCCTGTGATGCGAATTTGAGCTCATCCTTCCTTTTTAGGAGCTAATCCTTTGTCCTTGCAGGAAGAGAAATTTTCCATAAATGTGATTTTTATTTTTTTTTACACATCATTGTGTGTTTAATGTTTAAGAGTGGGATCATTATGGTTTTATTAGCAGCATGGAATGCTTTTTCATCTTCAACTGACTTTGCAAACATTAACTAATTGATCTCAGCTATGAATCAGTGATGGTAACTAGGAAGAGAGGCGAAGCGATCTGCTCCTGGTCACTGGGGAAGTGGTTGTCAGAACAGGGTGCAGACATCAGGGCTCCCGCTTTGCTGCTCAGACCGTGAACACCGGTGGTTTTATTACAGTCATTTCCATTAGTGCTGCTCTCAGGGAGGGCCACTCTGTGTGCAATAAACAACCCTCGGCTGCTTCTTTCTGCTTTTGGTTGAGATCACGCTTGACAAAATGTAGCAAATGTCGCCGAACCTCATAAAATGATGATTTATTTTTTTAAAAAAGTGATTGACTTTGTTTTCTTCAGTGATCCGGTAGCTGCTGGGTGTTTTCAGTTCACCCTAACAAAATGCATAATTAAATTATATTTGTGGGAATCAGATGCTAAAGTCAGAAATGAGTGGTGTTGCTCGCAGCCAAAGTCTGCGAGGTTTTTAAGGGCCACATTGGCGAAGACTGACTTGAAGCATCCTGAAGACGGCTGCCAGGAAATTAGCTCCTCGTTTGCAGTATGCAGAACATGTACGACGGTTTTATGATTTACTCTCTCATCTGCTTCACATTGCGCCTATTTTCCCTCGCGACTGTCCTGGTGTACGCAATTTTCTGTTGCAAAACAGGAGTGAAAATGAGCACTGCAGTGTGGAAGAGCTGTGCCACTACCCAGGTAAGGGTGGCCAAGCCTGGCAGGGACACAGCCCCTCTGCGGTGGGGGGCTGACAATAGCTTTGGGGACAGAGAGGACCCAGCAGGGGGATGTGATGGTGGCTTTGAGGACAGATGAGATGCGGTTGGGGGGGTTGCGATGGTTGTTTGGGGGACAGAGAGGATACAGCTCCTCAGTGAGGGATGCGATGGTGACTTTGGAGACAAGGGTGGGCTCAGTAGGGGAATGTGATGGTGGTTCTGGAGACACTGGGGACACAGTGGGGGGATGTGGTGGTGGCTTTGGGGACAGGGTGGAGGTGTGACAGTGGCTTTGGGGACAGAGAGGACACAGCAGGGATGTATGATGGTGGCTTTGGGGACAGTGGTGATACAGCCCCTCAGCAGGTGGACGTGGTGGTGGTTTTGGGGACAGCAGGGACACAGCGAGGAGGTGTGACGGTGGCTTTGGGGACAGAGTGGAGGTGTGATGGTGGCTTTGGGGACAGCGGGGAGGCAGCCCCTAGGC
>NW_010972776.1:9627461-9657470 GCF_000737465.1 Haliaeetus leucocephalus
GTCTGCGGAGGGCGGCTGGCGCGTCGCGGTGCGTTGCTAGGGTGTCGTTTCGTTCGTAAGAAAAAAAAAAAAAAATTACAAAAACCCGCACCAAAACTAATTTTTGCAGCCGAAAGTGTTCCAGGCGCTGTCTTAACCCGCGAACGCCTCGTAGCGTAGCGAAATGCCTGCTCAGAGGAGGGTGGAAGCGGACTTTTACTTCTGAAAAAGCAGCACAAACTATCTGGAGGACTCCCCTACTGCTACAGCAATGAGAGAGGGGCCTGAGGGGAGGGGGGATTTTTTTTTTCCTTTTTCTTTTTTTTTTTTTTTTTATTGGATTCGTATGAAGACATGCGCATTTGTTCATTCTTGCCACCGCACTGGAGTCTGCCTAGAAACAAAGAACACAGCCTGGCGAAGTTGATGCTGGCTCTGAAAGTGTCTGGCTTTTTTTTTTTTTTTGCCTCATTTACTTGTGCCATAGTTAAAAGCCTCGAGATAGTTCCTTAAATTATTTCCATGTGCCTGCTGATGGAGCCCCCCTCCCCCTCCGCCTTTGCCCCCCTCGACCCTACCAGGCCAGGTCTACGCATTTCAGAAAGTGCAGCCATGATAGATAGAGCAACTTCTCCCATTTTCACCCAGCCCCGTGGTATGACAGTTCGCAGTAGGTGTGCCTTCCGACGGGGAGCCACCCCCTTGCTGAATCATCGTGGAGCGATGGCCGGACAGCTCGTCCGCTCGGGGAACAAAATATTCCCCTGTAGAGCATGAGGCGGTGGCAAGGCGAGACGCAAGTAAGAGACCTGTTAGCATTCGGCTCAGACGCGGGCGAACGGTTGAAGGGAGAAAACCTTTCCCTTTCATGGCAGCGGGAGCTGCGGATGCGGTTTTGAGCTAAAAGGCAAGATGTGCGATGCAGTAAGGAACGTCCCCTGCCTTTGAGGTAGTGAAACTCTGAGGGCCTGATCCTGTAGCTCTTGTTTCTCTGAAAACTCCTTTCTTGCACGGATAGGCTCTGTGCAAGATCAACACCTGGCTTGGGGAGCGACATGCAAATTCGTGGTATTGTGCAGTGGTGGTTATTAGCAGTAATTCTGTAGCGTGTTTGCACAGACAACCGTGTGAGCAGTAGTGTTGTGTCTGTGCTATTTGCCTGAAACTAGTTTGTTCCGCACTGGTAAAAGTTGTCGCCTTTGTTACTGCAAGGAAATAATGACTTTACCTTTTGGGGGCTTGGGGTGCACGCGTGTCAGATGCTGAAGTGTTGCTAGGTATTCCTGCCTTTATTCAAAGGATGCCAAAAGTATCCTTTTGAGGCTACTCCTTTGGAGTGAGAGGTGGGATGAGCAATTTTGAGCTGGGATGTATCAGGCAAGACTAAATTGCAGCAGTTGTTGGACATGTAATGTGATCCTGTAATTAGAGCGAGGTAATAGTCTATACCATGTTGAAACTATCGAGTGTCTTGAGTTGGAGCAGTCTGAATTAAGCTAGTTCTTCTGGGATTATGCAGAAGCAGAAGTAATGCAGTTAAAGTTTCCATACGGCAGCTTCCATGAGGTTGCAGAGATATTTTCCCCCTATGGGTCCTCCTTGTGGGTATTTTGCTTTTAAGGTAGTACGTGGAGGCTGCAATGGTGCTGCTCTCAGGTTGGAGGAACGCCTTACGTGGCACAGTCCTGCTCCTTGGAGCTTTATTTACTAATGAAGGTCCAAATCATGTATCTCAGCCCTGGGGCGGGGGAAGCTCCTGAAGGAAGGACTTAAAGGTTCAGCTTTGGGCAGAACTGAAGGATCTAAAGGACTGTCTAATTTGGTCTTAAAACTTCCCTGCCCCCACCATTCTCTATACCCCCAAAAAGATGTGTGTTAGCAAGTGGTCTGGTGGAGAGCCTGCAAGCTGTGGTCTTTCCAGTGCTCCTGCCAATGGGGCAGGATCCTCAAGGGGCTCTCGAGTGGTTCTGGTTTGCTGTAGGGTTGTACTAGTGTGGAGCTGTGGGGGTACAGTCATGCACAGGCAGACCTGGGAGGCTGTGCAGAGTTACGGTGTGTGGGCACCAGCCCTTCTCACGGATGCTAATTTCCCTTGGCGTGTGTGTGTGTGTATATATATATATATATATAGACATGGTACATATTTAAATGAAGTCATTTTAAAGTAGTGATGGCCCAGAAAAGTTTGAGAGCTATTTCAGTGTTTGAGTGTTTCTCTTTGAAAGACAATGGACTGTGCAGAAGCTTCTAGGTATTATGGGATACGCTTATAGCAGGAGAAGGTGCAGTCTTCTCTCGGGTGTAGTCAGCCTTCCCAGAAGCAGCTGAGTTTTACGTATGCACCTGGTTCAGCCTGTATACAGCTGTATGTCTGTTGCAGGTCTGGTGCTATCCTCCAGGTGGTTTGGGATATACTGGCAGGGGCCCAAAGTAGACCTGGTGGTCAGTGAGGAAACAAGCCCCTTGGTGCTGTAACCTCTGTGCTGGTCAGCCTCCTGCAGCATCTGGCCAGGTCTGGAGAAGTCAGGGTGTCACCACTGTGGGAGAGTGAGGGATCCTCATGGAGAAAGAGCAAGCAGATCTGGGGCTGCCATTCGTCCCTCCCAGTGCTGGCCCATGTGCCGCAGGAAGGTTACTGACAAGTAGGTATGCTGGGCAGTTGTCCTTCTGAGGTGCTGGGGTGTTGCATCCACATAGAGGATTTTCTGATGGGTTTTGTGCCCAGTTCCACTTCACAAGCAGTAGTGGCCTGCTCTGCCTCCTCCTTCTCTGTTGGAGAATGGCTGGCATGAGGCTTAAATCTTATTCTTAGATTTTTACAGACCTAGAAGTTTTCTCCTGGGCTTGCCCCATCTTAGCAAGATGAATACACGGACCTTAGAGTTTTGCACTTGCACTGCCACAAGAAGTGAGGTTTTGAGAGGCTGTTCTGCATGTTTAAGGGAATCTCAAAGTGGGACTTGGAAACTTCTGACTGCAAAGAAGGGGAGGTTGGCTTTCTTACCTTTTGCAGTGTAGCTTGCAAATCAGTTTTGAAGCTGGTGCTGTGGTGGAAAAAGTGGTCCTGCTTCCAGCCCTTTCCTCCAGTCTCTTCACCATCCTTGTGGATTAAGAATAACCTTGCAGAACAACAAGAAAGTAAGTGATGCTCATTTTAGCCATCGCTGTTTCTTTGGTTCGCTTCTCCATGTGGCCACAGAAACTATTGTGTTGGCGCAAGGACCTGGGGTGCACAGGCAGGACTGCTGCTTTTATTAGCAGCACTGGCTTATGCCGAGTTAAACTGATGGCAAAACTGCATTGCTAGTGTCTTGCAAATGGGTCTTTCTTTATGCACAATTCGAACCACGGCTTTTCTAGTCACCAGTGCCTGCAGCTTAGTCAGGAGCCTGAAAGCAAATGAAGATTTTCTTTGTGGCTAATGCAGGCACAGGTGATGATGATGAATCTGCAGTCAGGATTTGGTGACTGATGCCTGTAGCAGGACACCCCTGCTGTGCCAGTCGTGAGAGCTTGGCTTTGGCAATGGAGCAAACCATTGTGTGACTCAGACATGTTGGGAAAGAGTACGCAGCCTTCATAGGAGCAGGCTTTTCTGACCATGAACATACTAGAAGTCATGTGTGGAAACTAAAATGAGTACTAGAAACACAAGGCTGCTCATTGAGAGGAAGGCTGCGCGCTGAAAAGCGGGAGTTTGCTTAGATCTCGGTTTCCAAAGGTAGTCATAGGAGCTGTGGCTCTCTTGCTGTGCTCTGAAAAGAAGAGTGCAAACATCCAACCAAAGGAGAACTGCTATCGCAGACAGACATAGCATCCTGCATTTGGGTTACCCAGGTCCAGCCTCCAAGCACCCAGCAGGAAAAATGTGACGAAAAAATTGTTTGCAACATGATAGAAACGGTTGGGGAGTGATCACAGCCTGCAAGCAGGGGGGAAAGGATGTCTTTATTGAACAGTGTGTGTTTGCTCTTAAAATCCCTTAAAAGCTCTGAAGCTCAAGCTTGCTTGATTTGCTGTGTTTGCTATCTCAGTGAGAAGTTTCAATTCAGTGTGGACGAGTTGATGCAGGAGTTGTTCCCTTTTAGGTGATAGGGAACTAGTTACCCATGTGTAATGCACTGGTTTGCTTGTTGGACTGAGTTTTTTGTGAGTTTGTTTTTAATTGGTGTAGTCCAGACCTCTGGGCAGTGCATGCATCCTTCTCTAGGGCAATGCTCAGGTCCTAATTTGTCATATGATTTAAGCACAGACTTGTCTCTCTTGCTGAAGCACAGTTTTTAAGACGGAGCATTTGTAATAAGATAACATTTTGTAATTCTCTGTTCACCTTTAATGTGGCATCACAGGTACCCCAGACTTAGTACATGTGTCTGCTCCTGGAATGGAGTTCCTCACTGTACCCCCTAAGTATAGAAACAGTATAAATTGATACTTTTAGTTTGTTTTCTGTAGGTTCCTGTGTGTGTGCAAATTGCTGACCCTGGTTTACCTGAGTTTGTGCTTGCGATGCTTTTGCAGTTGGGCACCTCTTGCCTGCTAAGCTGTGGCAGTGTGTGTTGTTCTTTTAAAAGGTGTGTATCCTCCCCTTTTTCCATGCCATCGTCCAGGAAGGATTGTCTACCCAGAGCGATGTTATCTTCCCCCATTTTAAATGGTGTCAGCAGATACTTATTTTTTCCCTTCTCCTGTTCCAGTGCTAAGTACCCACCATGGGAATGAGTCGTCTTGTATTACTCACATGGAGCAAATCTGTGGCTTGGCCTCCAAATTATATGGCCCTGTTCAGCAAGGGTGAGGTCCTCTGGAGCCCAAGTAAAGGTGCCAGGATCTCTTTGCCTGCGTTTTTTGGTGTTTTGTTTTTTTTTTTTTTTTGTAAAAGCACGTAGGCTGATAGCGAGCTGAAAAACCGGTGGCCTTCAGAGCTGGGTATTTTATGTCTGAGGGCTTCTGAATGCATAAAATCAGAGAGAATGTGTCTGTGTAATCCGATCTGCTCTTGAAAGCCTTGCGGAGGGCTGCACGCTGCAGACATAAGCTGTGTCAATAAGAACTCTATTCACCCTCGGAAAACAGCCTCGTGATCAGGTTTGACTGGCAGGCTTCCTAAGGGAGGGCCTTTTTTTGAGAAGGAGCTCCGATTTTTTGGCGGCACTTCTGACTGCCTTTTCGGACTCCCACTTATTGTTCTTTCCTTGGTGTGATAAACTTGGATTTTTTTATTTTTTTATTTTTTTTTTTTGCTCGGAGGTTGCTGGGGCAGAGGGAGGATTTCATGCGGCGTGATAACAGAGGTGTGGGGGGAGTTTTCTTCCTCGCAGTGCAACCCCTCTGCCAAAGCAGCATTTAGGAGTGCGAAGGTGATGGATTTAAAAGAATATGAGGTAGGACTGGAGGTTGCTGCGAGCTGGAAAGCGTACTCATGGGCATGCGTGGGGTACTTTCTTGCAAAACAGTGGCACAAAATACCTGTTCTTGTAAAAGTCTGAGATGGTAATGCACAAAATATGTGGTTGTGCATGTTTATGTGCTTTTTTTCACTCAGTTCTGCAGATGTCTGTATTACCCAGAAGTGTTGTTGGGTGAAATTCTGCTTTCGGTAATGCTGGCATAAATCTGCTGCGAAGGCAGTGTTGTACTAATGACTGTAATTTGCTGGTTGCTATTATTTTTTTAAAAAATTCACACGAGTCAAAAATCCTATTCTGCTTTATGAAGTATTCTACACCTGGCATGTAATCTTTTAAAATCTTGTAGGAAAAATCTGCTTGAGCTAGTAAAAATGATGCTTATAAGATTTTCTGAAAGCAGAGTTTTAATCAAAATATCAGGTTCTGAGCTGCTGTTTAGTGTATAGTGTTTGTGTAAATGGCATTTTCTGTTGCATTATATGTGTCATATTCAGTATTTGCTCTGCTGAGGTCTTAAAGCCATTCTCTTTGGCATTGAGTTACCAGTTTTGACAAAAGAGATGCCGGACTGTCAGTTATGCATGTTTCTTTTTTCTTGCAGGTCCCTTGGTCTATCTGTCACTTTTTTTCTAAAGCTTGAGCTCCTTACTCAAGTGATGATTTGAAAATTAGCTCATCTGTGTGTCTTTCTGGGTTATTCCTGTAGCTGCAAATGAGGGCTTGAAAACATAATTAGGATGTAATATGCACAAGCTCAAAAAGAAAAAAAAAAAAAAAGAAAAAACCGACAGAAAAACAAAGTAATGCAAAGCTATTATTTAAAAGAAATGCAATTATGTTTTGAGCCAATTGAGGCTTGACTTAATTTCTCAGGGTTTTCTGGTGATGATGCAGTGAAACCAAAATTAACTCCTGAAATATGCCTGTCCTTAGTCAGGAATTTGGCTGGTGAAAATCGACAGTGCCACCGAAAGTAGGGGAATTCCCTCACAGGGGAGCCTGGCCCTGTGCAGTTTGCAAATGGGTGCAGCATTTGGGGTTATTCCTGCTGTCTCCATTTCCCTGGCTCTCCCAGGCTAATTCATCTTTGATAAAGGCTGGATCTTGCCTGCGAGAGCTTTAATAACAAACTCTGACTGGTTTAGGTGGGACTGGCCCCCGGGCAAATGGCCTGCAGACCCGGGCGGCTGCAGGCGGGCGAGTGTGGGCAGGAAACGCTGGTTTCTCTGCTGCTGCTGCCGCTGCCGCTCGTAAGGCGGGGAGGCCGCAGCTGGGGAATTTGTTTTTACTTCCTGTTCCCAATCTGTTTGGGTCAAAAGTAGCGGTGTTTTTCCATATTAAGATGTTTGGCTTCATTCTGCAAGGCAGCAAGAAATTTCACACTGTGCACAACGTGTTTCTTATATTGCAGAGACTCTTTATTGCTGCCTTTGACTTTTAATTTGGATGGTGAAACCTTTATTACTACCTTTTTTGTTGCATAAACCTGCTTTTCAAGGAAAACAGAAAGTTGTTGGGTGTTTGGTTTTTTCTTTCTTTCTGTTTTGGAAAGAGCCTTTGAAATAGCTTGCAGGTCTGTAGCTGAGGAGAGGGAGGGAGCCAGCAGGTCTGGCTGCTATGGCTGGTTCCTCAGCAGGCTCATGGGGACACGGGGAGGCCTCAGCCTGCTTCTCTGCTCCTTGGTCACGAGGGGATAACGCTGCCAGAGTTAACTGGGATGCTGGGACTTAATTCATTAATGTTTGTGAAGCATTTGGTGATCTTTTGGTGAAAGGTCCTGGACTGCGGAGGGGTGGTTGTGCTGTGAAGGGCTGTAATGCCAGGAGGGATGTGCGTGGGTTGATGGACCGGTCGTTAAAGCGGTCCTAAAGGCTGGAATGGTGAGCTGCCAAACATCCCTGGCTCGCTGATGGGGAAACCTGCCCTGTAAAGGAAAACCGGCTCCTGCAAAAGAGCATCGCCCGCTCTGAACCATGGCTGGCTGCCGGGCTGCTGCTGGGAGTTGTTCTCCAAAGCGCTGGGTTAGTCCTCAGCATGCAAAGTGTTACCACAGGCCATAAGATACAAAACTGAAGGAGAAGAGAGGATCTGGGTCTTCCCTGGATGGGCTAGGCAGAAGAAGCACCGGTGTCAGGTTTCTCTCCCCAAAATCTGGTCAAAACTCTTTGTTAATGCTGTTTGCTCTCCTTAAGCTGCTCAGTTGTAGGATCTCCTACCCTGTCTACAGCCAGCAAGTCAGGATGGATAGATCTCTTTATAGCCATACCAGGTATCCATGGGATCCTTTTAAATACAGTCTGAATGTTTTTAAATAAATGGTAATGAGCACTGCTGGCCCCTAGGGCTTGTGTTGCATCTTCAGCTATGTTTCAGTAAAGTTATTTTTGAGGTACAAAAAAGAAACAGTAGCATGGAGCCATCAATAGGGTTACAGGTGGTCTGTCCTTCATTCTCTGAAGCCTCCAGGTGCTGGCATTGTATCTGACCAAGGTAGCCAGAGCACAGAGATGCCTTGTGAAGTGCCTCCATGCCCTCAGACACAATGCCCAGGTTTTGGCACTGGCATCTCCACCTTGCCTTTGCACTCGACTCCTAGATGCACAGCCAAATGCCTCCATCCCAGGTCCTCAGCTTGTTCCTCAGACCAGGTCCACCACCCATGAATTTGGCTTGACTAATTACTCAGTGAAACACTCAGTGTGACAGCCACGGTGCCCTTCCTTGAGCATAGCCTTGGTAATGAGCTAATGTTGGCTCTACCCGGAGCGCCCAGGCGTGGTCTGGCTAATGCAGTGGCACCTTTCATGCGGTGCTTGAGGAGGCTATGCTACAGGTCATGTAAATGAGGCCGACCAGAGTGGGCTGCTCTCCTGTAGGAGGAACAGCAAGCCCCTTCCCTCCTGCATATCTGCAGTGAGGTGACACCTCCCATGCTGCTTCTGGATGCAACCAGCCTCTTCCACCTTGCTCAGAAGTGCAGGCAGGTTGTCCTCACTCTTCCCCTGCCTGCTCTGTGCACCCCCTTGGACCAGTGTGCCCAGGGCAGCTGGCCTGGGTGGCTCTTGCCTGGTGCTGACCTCCTTCACTATTATTTTCAGGGTTTCCAGGGCAGTTGGTTGGATAGCTGTGATCCATGTTTCTTCTGAGAATGAGGACATGAGTAGGGCATGCCTGGCGGATTCCGCATGAGGTTATATCAGCCTTGCTGAAGGGAGAGACCTGCTGGGTTGAGGACTTTCCAGCTCTGGTGACTGTGTTGTAATATGACGCATTCAGTAGCTGATGATCAGTTACCAAGGTTGGAATGAGGATGCTGCTGCTGAAAGGCAAATCCATTCTGTGTCCTGTGTTAGGTGGAAGGTTAGCCTTCTGACAAGACCCTGAGATCCATCCATAAGGTACAGGGAAGTTTCTGGTGTGTCTAACAGTGGATTTATTTATTCTCTGTATAGTGCCACCATCTTGTTCCTCTAGAGATACCAGGATTTGTAAATTCAGTGCAGCTGTAGAGTGTGTCCTAGATGCCCTTGGTTGGGCAATTACACCATTTTGCATGCCAGCTTACATGAGAAACAGTTTCTCCCCCAGGTCTTGGAGCACATCCACCTGCTCAGCCAACCCGGGGAATGCAGTACCTGGCGACTTCTGGAGGGGAAGAGCATTTGGTTGCACAATGCTGCGGGATTCATCCCTGTCGTAGGGCCTGCATCCAGTTCCACCCGTGTGTTTGTAATGTATATGATTTTCAGCGCACAGAAGGAGAGAAGAAAACTTGTGGGGAATGTACGTATTTGGAGGAATTGTGGAAGCCTCTTGAGAGAGGGGCATTGCTGAGGCAGAGCCATTGGCTGCTCAAGCTCCTGGGCTGTGCCGAGTGCCCTTGGCCTCCATGGGTGCCACGAGGAGCTGAGCCTGCCATTTCATGCCCTTCAAATGGGCTTTGGCACTGAAAGATGCACTCTCTTTCCTCCCTGCTGCTGTCCTCATTCCTCTGCCTTGTGCTTGGTCTCATGAATGCTTGTCCTGGCCGAGGGAGAGGGCAGGAACAAGGCCTGGGCCCCGTGGGAGGGCAGAGCTGCCCTGGCTGATGCAGCCTGTACTTGGGTCAGCTGGAAATGGTGGTGGAGCTGCAGTAGAGCATCTGTATGGGTGGGGCTGAGCTGGTCACTGATGGCCTTTTGCAAGGTGCTGTGTTTGGGGTTTTTTTTGTTTGTTTGTTTTCAATAAAATGTTAACTATTATAGTTGCATACTGATTAATAAGAGTAATGCTTAATACAGCCATTGTGTAAGGCTGTGGGCTAAGGCAGGTGCCTTTTACCAGCAGTAGCTCCCTTTTTGATACAAAAGGACCAGACAGTTGAGTGGGACTGATCCTGTGCAAGGGGAATTCAGCACAAACTACATTTCAGATAACTGCCCACTGATTCCAGCTCTGTAGGCTTTGGGTTGTGTTGGCTTGCCTTCCCCGTGTGCAGACCAGGAGAACAAATGGGGAGGGCTGGAGCTCGGGGCTGCAGCCGCAGCCCAGTAAAGCACTCCAGATTTGGGGCTGACAGGCAGGAATTTGCAGTTTGTTTGCTGTGGAGTTCCCTTTCTTTCAGTAAAATGTAGATGCAAATGTGTGAGAAGCTTTTAGTGGGAACATTCATGATGTTCAGCAGCAGACAGGTAGCTGGTGATTTGCTTGACTGATGGCTTTCTTCTAAGTGTTCTTAGATACTTGTTTGTCAATAGGATGTTTGGGGAGAGGGATCCTACAGTTGAACTGGAACTTTTAAGTTTCAAAAGGAGTTTTTCTTCCTGAGAGTAAATCTGTGGCTGACTTTGCTCCTATTACTGTGGTCCATCTTCAGTTTGCTGGTGCTGGCTTTAAAAATATTTAAAGGTTTTTTTAGGGGTAGTGCAGAGCACTGGCTTCAGTTTGAGTGTGAACGTTGGCAAGGAGCAACCTGAATTTAAAATTGGATTTTGGTCACCAGTGGCAGACGTTTTTTGCTGGTCCCCTTTGCCTGCAATGTGTGCTGATGCTGCGGCGTGGTCAGGCTGGAAAGTGCTGTCAGCTCCCTCTCCCTGGCAAGAGCCCTGGGCTGAGCATCACTCACTCCTTCTGCAGGAGTAACACTGCTGCTGCGTGGGTGAGACTTTCCCCTTGCCTGTTGATAGGCTAAAAAAGCCATTAGGACTGCAGAACTTGTTCACAGAGTTATGCAGCGGTTACCTAAAAAAAAAAAAAAGGAAGATAGGATGCCTGTTAAATTAACCCTAAAAATGCTTTTTTTTTTTTTTTTTTTTAAAGACACCCAGTACAACAAAACTGCTGAGGGGGAGAAGTCCATTATGGTGATTATAGTCCAAATATAACATCTTTGTGATAGGCAGAAAGTGAAGCTGACTACAAATGGGAGTGATACTGGGAAGAAGGTAAAAAAACTTAATATTCTGAATGATAGAAGAGTGAATTTAAATTCATTTAATGTCAGTAATCTTTGTATTATTAGCCATAATCTGCTTCTGAGAAGCACACAGGCTTGACTTTTTTTTTTCCTCTCCATATAACTGCATTAATAAGAACAGAGTGTTTCTCCTGACCTCTGCCTTTAGACTATGAGCTCCCAAGAGCACAAATTTTTCTTCTTACTTTTGGACAGCATCTGCAGGTAGGGAAAGCTGCCACAAATAAATAGCAGTGCTAGAAGCATGTTACTGCAGTTCCAGATCACTTAGCAAGGGTCTGATCCTGTGCGATGATTACAGGAAGATGGAATTAGGGCTGGAGTCTGATATCGGGTGCATGGGTATTTTTAGGATGGTCTTAAACCTGTACGTTGCTGAAGTGGTTCTCAGCAGGGTGATCTAGGGAGGAAGCCTGCTAGCTGGGAGAGCAAGGTGGGGGGTTCAGGCTGCTGTATTTTGGGATGTACATCTTCCTGGGGGGGGTGTACTGGAGAGGAGATTCAAATGCAACAGTATTGATGTACTTGATGCAGTAATGTTAGCTGGATTGTGGAGACAAAGAGGTGAGACTGGCTTTAGGATTGTTGTTTGAGCCTTTAATGTGGGGAGAGAGTGGCAAGGCACAGCAACAGCATCCAACACCTTCAGGTGGGAGGTTATCACGATTGGCTTCGTGCATCTCCCTGTTCTGAGGGAGAGAGCTGGTGCATGCAAGTTTGCTTAGGTTTCTGCGAGAATGTGATGTTGCTCATCCTGGAGATTCAGGCAACCGAAACGAGAGAAAGAGAATTAAAGCATGAGATCTGCTTGCTCGTGACCTGAATCCCCTAATCACAGCCTCGCGTAAGTGAAGGTCTTAGGCTGGGTTGAGTAGAGGGCATCTCCACACAAGAAAATGTACATCTGCCCTCCGCCTTCCAGAATTAGAGCTTACTCGTGATGAAATGTAGTTGTAAGGGCCTTAAACCCTGCCTTAAACTGGACCTGCTGTGTGTGCCATTGCTTCCCCTGCGGCAGGCATGTAGTAGGTGCCTCGGTGAAGATAGGTGTGTGCTACCTGAGCTCCCCATCCCCAGGACAGCTCCTCTGGGCGCCAGAAGCATATCCTGGTGAGTCCGTGCCTTCTGGAACTGGTCCTTAATTTGATGGACTTAGATTAGAGCTTTAGTTGTATTTAATTTAAGCTTTGTGCTGTTACTTTCTGTTCTTTAATCTGGGAAGTAACATTGAGACAGTTCATGCAACAGTGTGGCTACTTTCACTGACCCTGTAATTTGTGTTTGACCCTGGATGTTTCTGGTAGGGTGCCCCGCTAACACCAAGCCAGTGGTAATCCCACGCTTTCAGCTTTGTGTTGGGTTTATTCCAGGTTGTAAGGCTGCAGCCAGCAATGTAAGGCTAGCTGTTTATTCAAGTAGATGGCTAAACTGAAAAATCAATTAAAAAAAAAGAAAAGGAATTTATTCTACTTTGGGTCGCTTCAGCAAAAAACCCTGAAAAAATTTTCAGCACATTTTTGACATGGAGGTGTAGGGAAGAGCATTTTTTTTGGTGGAAAGATACATAGTTTGTTTATTAGATGAGAGGTAGAGATGTTTCAGCTGAGGGGTGGAGGAAAAAAGAAAAGGAAAAACAAGGGGGGAAGAACCCTAATGCTCCTTGCCTTTTGTAAAGAAATGCTTCAGTTTTTCTTTTGAAGCAGTCTGGAAATTCAGGTTAGTCACTGTAAAACTGAATAAATAATTTCTCTGAAAAGCACTGCCTAGCTTGTACTCGTAGCAGATAGAAAGGCAGATTAAAATATTTCATAAAAGGACTTTAAAAGCATCTTTGGCTCAAATCCATGGTATTGTAAACTGAGGGAGCATCTCTGATTTTTCTGTTACCTGAGGATCTGGCTTTTATCTTGGTTTTAATCTTTTTTCCCCTCCCTGCCCTCTGTCTCCCCTGATATGAAAAGGTGCATCTGTATGGAGGATTTCTTGCAGCACATGTTCAAGGACTGTTTTGGAGCCCAGAGAATTTGATCCAGAGACTCCTCCTAGCCTCAGTGGGGTTTTGTTTTTACAGCTCCTGTGAACCAGGAGAGTATTATTGGTTCAGCATCGTATCAGATACAGATAATTGGGATTTTGAACTTCCCCCACAAACACTTAAAGAAAACACCATGCAAATGTCTTTGAGAGCCAGTAAACACCTGTGTTGCTGCCTGAAGGTTGAATCCACAGCTAGCTGCCTCTTGGAATAAGCTGATAACAGATTAGTTGCTAATATCTCATTCATGGGTTGATATTTCCACTGCTGCTATTGATACGTGACCAAGGTCGAGGTTTTTGAGTCACGAGGTGGAGTGCATGAGCCAGATCTTGCTCAGTCCTGATACCCTGTTTATATGATGTGTTTGGGCAAGACAGGACAAGCTGTTGTCCATCCACCTCCAGCCTGTGACTCCTGCATGTTGGCCATGCGGGGTGGGGACAGCAAGGAACAGGCCAAGTGTGACGTATACCGGAATAGCCATAAGCTAGCTCTTACTTTGACCATACTGTTGCAGCAAGTCACTGGGCTCTGCCTGGTAAGGTATTGTTGGACAGTGATGTGGTAGCTGGTTGAAATCCTTTGTCTTCAATTAGTGTCCTGTATTGATGTCTTGTGTTTCTGCTGAAGGATGAATAAGTGCTCAAGGCCAGGTTGGATGGGGCTTTGAGCAACCTGATTTAGTGGAAGGTGTCCCTGCCCATGGCAGGGGGGGTGGAACTAGATGATTCTTAAGGTGCCTTCCAACCCAAACTATTCTATTCTAACCTTTAGATGCGGCTGGATGTATCAACATGGCTATGGTTTTGGCGTGAGGCCAGGGCTGCATCTGAGGAAACTTTGGGGACTGTTGATGGAAGGTTCGTGTCCTGTTGTATGAGCTCTAGGGAAGGAGTTCACCCTGCAGAACATAAAGCGCATGTTTCACATTTGCTTTTTGGCTCTTGAACGTATGTGTGTTTTTGAAGAACACGCAGTTCTGAGGGAGCCTCACATCAATAATCGTTAGTGTTTGTGCAGCATGATCAAAAGAGTCTCTTGGCTCTGCAGGCTGAAGGGGAGACTGAGCGTAGACAGGCCCACATTGGAGTCCCTGTGTGTTTGCTGTGCCCTTAAGGTAAAGGATTAAGCTTGCAGAAGAGGAACGAGGTCAGGTCTAGACCAAGAAGTAGATTCTGGAATCCAGCCAAGAGTGTAAGTAAGGTTTTTCCTGTAACAGCATCCTAGATGTGGCAGTTGTGTTGACTTAGCCGAAATGAGGCTGACATCTGTAGGTCAGGCCTGATTAAAAGGGAAGGAGGGTGGAGAATAGCTCTGTAGAGTAAAGAGGATTTAAAGATAACAGCAGGGGGAGACGCGTGGCCCTTACTTGCAGGATTTGGTATGGCCTTGGGAATCTCACTGTGCTTGGGAGCAGGTACAACCTGGTCCCCAGGTTTTTTGTCTGCCCCCAGGGCACTGTGGCTGCTGCTCCCTTCTTCCCCAGTTCATGGATGTCTTCTGATGGATCCCTTCCCCGCCCCCCCCCAGTCTGACTTTTGGATAGAAGTCTGACTTAAGCTTTCCTCTTCTGCTGTTCAAGGGAAGCCTTCTACACAAGCCTTTGGCTTGCTGTAACACCCTGCCATGAAGACAACACCCACCCCTCACTTTGTTGTGTTACAGGGTTAAGTGTCTGGGTCTCTTGCTTGGTACAGATGAAAGGTGTATTGCTGAGCTGTGCTGTGCTGCTGAGCATTATGTGCCAGAGGCTGCTTCAGAAAACATCTCTGTGCTCCTTTTGACCTCTGTTGTGTCTTCCAGCCCACCTTCAGTTGTGCTGGCAGCTGAGGATGCTGGAGACTCTCTCCTTGCTGAGAGAGGAGGAAAGAGGAAGATGATGGCACTTCAGAAGCAATAACCCCTGTGCTTTAGCAGAGCAGCATATTGTGTCCAAAACTGTAGTTCATGATCACTAGCTGCTGCTTAACTTACACATTGAGCATGTTGCTCTCCTTTGTGCTTTGACACCAAGGATCCCTATCATTTGGGATGGGTGACCTGAGGCACAGAGGGATGAGGTGACAGTGCAACAGTAGTATGAAGGAGCATGCTATCGCCAGAGCCAGGAATGCAATTTAGCTATACTTCTTGCTTGGAGACCTTCAGGGGCTGGTCTCTGTTCTGGTATTTCCACGATGATTCCTTTCAGTGGAAAAACGGCTTATTTGATTAGATGAAAACTTCTGTGGTAAAAATCTGAAAGGAAAAGGGTGCTTGGCTTCTCCCTGAAGCAGGGTTTTTAGTTTCTAAATGAAAAACTTTCTTAGCATGATAAAAATAGAGAATTACTTTATGGGGAAAGTACTCGCTTCCCTGCCGGCTCTGCTGGGCGGCCTTCAGCCACGAGGAAGTGGGGAAACAACCCTCAGCTCCCTTGGACTGCAACCGGCCCTGGTGGTTTTCCAGTGAAGTAACTAGAGTTACACTAGGGCTGCATTATGCCCCTCTAAATTTAAGGGATATATGAATCCGTATGAAAATTTAAATTTAAATCCTGCCAGGCACGTCTTCCCTCCTTGTAGGACATGCAGTCTGCACAGCACTGCATCATGAAGCACGCACCATGTTGCATGGTGAGGTTCTTCATTTGGGTGCTCATTCCAGCTAAGCTGCTGCACTGATAGGTGTGATAACTGCTCACATCAATCCATTAATAACTTTTATACTTGGGGAAATAACAGCATAAGCACTAGTGCCCTTGCATAGAGTTCTGGGCTTCTCTGTCAGGAGACTGGCAATTATTTGATGATTTTGTAGAAAATAAATTATCTTGGCTCTCATTGTAGTCCCTAAATTCATTTTCAGCTGTGACAAGAGCCAGGATTTAAGCCTGGGTCCCCAAAAGTAAAATGCAGTTAATTAGCCCACTCCATCATGTAGCCGTTCTCAGTTAACAAAGGCAGTACGTTCAGCCAGACAGTTCTTGCTCACAAGTGATGCTAACCTTTTGAGCTGCATGTATGGCAGAGTGTGCTTGCTCAGAGCCTGAAGTCCTTGTTTGCATCCCTTTTCAGCAGTGCTTCTTAACCCCTCTGGCAGCCCCATTGTAATGCTGCCTGTCTCCAGTTGAGAGACTTCTGGCACCAGTATGTGTTTTAAGCTTTGAATGATGGTTTGTGTCACGGCAATGGCTGTGGGGTCCTACCAAGGTCAGAGTCTGGTGCAGAATAAAGGGAGAGAGGGTTTCTACCCTGAGGAGCTTGTAGCCCTCAGGGCAAATACTTGGGGTGATGTGACATTAATGTTATTAACTGTAACTTGTGAATGGGGTTCAAGCAATGTCAGAGGGGCAAAATGAGACTGCTGAAACAGCTTGATTTCTGGGCTGCAAGAAGAATGTGTGAGGCCTCATCTTGAGTGCTGGCTTGCTGTTCCCACCGGACCAGATCTCCTTGCTGGCTAGAAGCTTGTTTGCATCAGACACTGATAAGCAAGAGCTTGGCACCAAATGCTGCTGTGGTGGATCAGGTGTGGTGAGGTGTAGTTTAAAATAAACCAGCAAGAAAGAACTGCTGTCACTGGGGGACTCTGCTGCACTGCTCCTGGCAGATCAAGGGAGGTGTTGGACATTGTTGCTTGCCCTCTCCCCATTGGTTTGGTTTTAGAGGCTGGGGCAAGGCAGCATGTTTCTTGAGCAGGCCAGACTGTTGTGAAGTTTTCCTACCTGGCTACTGACCTCAGGTAGGTCACGTAACTCTGTTCTTCTGCAAAGGGACTGCTTGCGTCAGTTTCTTGACATTTGAGTCCTTTGCAGTATCATGATGTTGTACAGTTTCAAAATGCTATTTTTCTTCCTTGTGCAAATATGTAAATTTGACTGTTGCCCTTGCAATGTCATAGGATTTAGTAAACTGGGGAGAGGGACAGTCCTTATTCTAGGTATAACCATTGGCTGTAGTCTGTAAGAATGTGTCTGCAGTTTGAAAAGCATGGGGCCTTATTTTCAGACCCTGTCATCTATTTAGATCCAGGCTGTTGAGTACTTGGCTGCTTCCTGAAATTTACACTCGCTGGTATTGTAATCCAGAGCTTGTGTGTGCAGGCAGTGCCATTTGGTTGAATGCAATCCTTGCACAAAAAATCATCTGTATGTAGATACTAGAATGTGAACAGTGATGGCTGTGTGAGTGGATAGCGGGTCAAGACCCCCTGAAAATAGAAACATATTGATGTTGTTAGCAAAAGCTGTGGAGCATGTTTTCCTTGAAAATTGTTATTCAATATTGTCCTTGGTGTCTTTTGAATTAAACATACCGTAAGAGTTGGTTTGCTGGAATTTTGACTGTTCTGGAGCATTGGATATTGGGTGGTCATTATCAACAGCCAGAGAAGGTAGCATGACCTACTGAACAGACAGCAAGATGCATAGGCACTAGCAGCAGGGAAATCTAAGACAAGAGAATGCATGGAAAAAATATGTACAAGGTAAAACTTGCGCAGCCAGCCCTTATGCAGCAAATAAAGCAAGGTCTTACTGACCTTGGCAGCTGTACAGGGCAGCCTTTGCATAAGAATGACTTGTACTTAATATGCTAGAGAAATTATTCAGGGACAAGTATTCCTGTTTTCTGTGGCGCTGGGGACGCTATCTTCTTCCATCTCCAGTTGCAACACAGAAACACAAATGCATTGCAGACAAGGGAAGAGGAGCAGCTGAGCCTCCTCAAGCACTTATAGTTCTGCTTCCCATGGCCTGCAGAAGGAACTGTCCTGGTGAAGCTGGACCGTTCCGGTGCCTTACAGCAGCCACCTTTGGGAGCTGGCAGTGGCTGGTTATAAAGGCAGTGTGATGGATGTCTTCCTTAATTAGTCTGTGCAGTTTGTGTCTGCTAATAAGAGATCTGCTAGACTCAGGGATCAGAGAAGTGCTTTGCTGTCCATGTTGTGCTGCGGTGAGGCAAGCAGAGGGACCTAGACCTGCAGGCTGGTTAAATGCCGGGAGATACTGAGCTGGTAAGGCTTTGCTTTCCCCGATAGACCCATCAGCATTTCCTGTGCCCCAGTGCTTGCCTGCAGCTCTTGGACAGGCCAAGCCCAGCTCACCTGCTGCTCAGCGTGGGCAGGAGTTACGATGGAGCCTATACATTGTGGCTCCCCCCATTGGAGCCCGGTCCCCTTCCAGCCAAGATGGAGCTGGGACAGATGGATGGCAAGCTGGCTGGAGTCTCCGCTCCCCATGACCTGGGGCCGGGCCAGTCCCTGTGGCACCACTGGGGCCAGGTCTGCGCCTGCGCATCTCTGCTGGTGGTGTTGCTTACTAAACCTTGCTACTTACTCAGTACCACTGTTTTTCATGGGTTTTTCTTTCTCTTCCTCTCCCATGGGAGAGATCAGTCCCATAAATATCCATGTTCAAGAGCAAAGGTATCTTGAGAGTTTTGGCCAAGCAAGGTCTCCGAGGTCTCTCTATCGGGAGAGGGCCAGAGACGGTGTTTGTTGATATTGATCATGGGAAATGTAATTAATGTGGGTATAAAGTGTTAAATGTTAAATTAAAATGGGAGATTTAAAAGCAGTCGATAGATCAATTCCAAGGCTGGGATGAAATGCTCAGACGTTCAAACAATAATCAGATTTCCAATAAAATCTCCAGTGTGTGTAATTAAAGGGGTTGAAATATTAAATCAGGTGTTAAGGGAGTGATATTTAGATGATGTTGGAAAAAAAAGATCCAGGCAGAAAGAGCCCTCCTGTCTGCAGGCAAAGCCTCTGGCCAGGCAGAAATGGTGTGGAGCTTGGGGGATGTACTGAACTAGCAACTAAAACCCCAAAAAGAGGAGAATGATGTGAAAATGGAAAAATCCATGCTGCAGTGCTGAACATCTGCCTGGATGAAGACGAGACCATTTGGACCTCATAGCTCCTTTGTAGCCTGATAGCACCTCTAAGACCTTGGTCCATCCATGTGTACAGACATCTACACTCACGGTCCTCTTGTTGGCAAGTCAGCCTTCCAGAGCAGTGAGGACAGGATGTTAAAACCAACCCCAGCAGAAGTACTGCCATACAAAAGACTTCCCAAGAGTTAAAAATACTAATTACTGACTGCCACCATGTTTCAGTGATATCCCAGCTAGTCAATAAGAGCAAAGGCATGCAATTGATGTTTTGTTAAGAGGTAGAGTAGCAATTAAGGAGAGGGGTAAAGTTAGACTCAGCACTACTGCCAGTGGGATATATGGGGTGTCCTAGGGCATGTGGCATTTCCAGGACATTTCTTTGAAGTTTGTGTTTTTCCGTTGCCCTATAATCCATAAAGAAATAAGCAGAAAAAGCTCCAGAGTAGCAACTCCCTACTTTAACTGGCCTATGAGTAATGATACCAAACAAGTTCCGCTTTAGGGGCAGCATCAGGCTTTGCTCTTCCAGCCAGCTTAATTTTCTGATGCTGCGAGCTGTGCAGGAGGCTGTAGGAAGCATCCATTCCCCGAATATGTATCTTTGCTGTCATCCCTAAAGGGATAATTCAGAATATGGGACAGACATAGTATTTACTGCAGGCACTGCACCTGTCAAGGTAGCATTACCATGGGATGGAGGGTAAAAAACACTTCTCTGCTAGCTGAGACGAATAAACTGGCTCATTAGCTCTGGGCACTTATTTGCTAACCTTGTCCTGTACCTGTGATGTGATTAGCTGTGAAGATGTAGCTGTAAGGCTCTCCAGAGCCTTGAAAGACACATGTTTTCAGAGTATGTTCTCATTTTGTTTTATAATCCCGGTGGCAGCCTCTGCTGTGTAGTTCCTGAGGTTTAAATGCTGATTAAGTTAATGGATTGTAATGTAACCCCACCCAGTTGGTCATCAGTCCCTTAAAAATGCCTTGTGATTGTGATCATTATTGCTTAATTGCAAGCCCTACCTTGCCCATAGATTGGGCCAGGCTCGAGCTTACCTTGCTCCTTGCAGAGTGGAGGGTGAAGACCTACTGAACAGGGAGGTGTCTGCAGAGGAGCACTCTCTTGGAGCTTTTATATAAAGGTCTCTAAAATTTCCACCGTGGCATAGCTGGGCAGAGGTAATCTGATCTTTGGAAAAGTGCCTTTGTGCTGTAGCTTACAGAAGAGCTTCTTTATTAACAAAGCCTGGATGTGGGTTAGTTAAACTGTAGCCCTTGTATTCAGGGTCACTGTTAATTTTTTTAATTGCAAGCTTTCTCCCAAGTCTGGGGTTGCAAATGAGACTTGCTGCGTCGAGCTCCCAGAAAGGGTTGGAAATTGTGGCATTTCATCCCGCAATTGCTGTGTCACCCTGACCCTCCCCTTTATCTAAAACAAGCTTTGTAAACTGCCACACATAGATTTTAACTTCATTGCTGATACTAGAAGTCCCTCAAAAGATGTGTCTGGGAAGAGACTGATGCTCATTCTGCAGCATATCATAAGACCAACCAGGGGGAAGGCAGGGAGATAGGGGCGTGATTGTGGCCAAGGCTGCCAAGGGAGATCTTCCTCCTTCGTGGGAGGCATGGTAGAGCTGTGGAGGTCCTTGCCAAAAGGTGTTGTGGGCACATGAAGCTTGTGCAAGTGTTGAGGAGATTGGGCAAGTACTAAGTGAGGAGTTTGTTGGGGATTAGTGAGCAGGCAAACTACAGCAGGCTCAGGAGGTCCTCAGAGTTAGAAATAGTGGGAGGCTGGAAAGCGTCAGGGTGGGAGATTGTGTATGCCTGCCTTGCTGTTACTCTTGGGTGCTGCTGGCTCCTTGTCTCCAGCTGGAAGAAGGGTCATTCCTCCATTCTCCTGCTGCTTGTCAGGCTTGCCCTCTCTGCTTGCACCTGCCTGTGGATGGGAGCAGAGGAAGGACTCACAGGCAATGTACACTCTGAAAGGCTGTTTGAGGACTTGTGTGCTGGAGGGCAAGTCCAGCCTCCCATGACTGCTTGTCAAGGAGCATTTTCTTGTCCTCCCTGAACCACTCCTGTGGTTCTGGTTCCAGTCTGCTGGGTTGTTTCCACCTACATCTTCAGCGCAAGCAGGAGACCTGCAGCTCTGGGCAGCACAGGAAAGGTGAAAGGGTGCTTTACACCTAGTCCTGCACACTTTCCTCTTACTTAGCCTTCCCTTACTCCTTTCCTAGAGATAATATCAAGGAGCAGAGCAGAAATGCTAGTGTCCAGTCTTCTTGGATGCCTTGATGCTCCCTAAACTATATCCCACCAGATATGCTGCTGGGTTAACTCTGTCCTTGCAGATTTTAAGGTGAAGCTCCTTGCAGTCTCATTCCTAGCGGGCAGAGTTGGCTGCTCCTGCACTTTAGGCTCTGGTGATCCTGGCAGAGCAATGTGTGTATGGTGCCTGTGTCAAGTCCCAGTCCTGTTTTTCCTGACCTGAATGCATGGAACAGCTTGTTCTTTGCTGTCTGTTAACCCTTACAAAGATGCTTCATCTTGTTCTCCTTTGCTCTGCGTTGGCTATGCTCGGCAGGGTCAGCTCCGTGCTTTGGGTTTAGGGGCAGAGCCTGTGAGGGAGTTAATTGCTGAGTGATGATGGCTCTCCCCAGCTGAAGATCTGCTCCCATGAGCTATTTAAGCCTCTGTTTCTTGTATCTCTGTGCCAATCAGATTAGCTGGTGCCAGGAAACAGACCATGGCCTGCTTGCTCTTGAATGCACTCTTTTTCCTCCTTACCTGTTTATCCCAGTCAAGCCACTTCCCGCTCCGTCAGGGTTCTTTTATTTAGCTTTGTTCCTTTTCATTTTCACAGCCTTACTCTGGCCCATCTCTTCTCTCCCGGAGGCAGTCTTGCTGGGTTTTGACACCCAGCCTTAACAACAGAGTAAATCCTGTTCCCTGTCGTACTGCTGGCTGCTCCCTTTGCAGTGCTGTGTGCCCCCATGCGCTGCTGCATCAGGCTTTTCTTGCTCTTGATTCCCTCCACAATGCTTACCCTGTTGTAACTTGGATTCCCTTTAATGTGCAGAATTAGAGAGATCTCCAGTTCAGCAGAGCCGCTGAAGGCACTCTTCCCAGGAAAGAAAGGGAAACGGGCTAAGAGCTGCTGAGCTGCAACCAGTCCCTGAGCCTGCTTCTGCCCCTGCTGTCCGTGTGCCCCCAGGCATTGCTCTGCTCTTCTCCCAGCCGGACCCTTCCAGTATATTGTTGCTGATTTTGGCAAGGGATTCACTGTTGCAAAAATAAGCTCAAAAGCCCCTCAAGCTCACAGGACCAAGAGTTCCAGCCTGGCCATGTGTGCCAAAACAGGCCCATCCCCTGCCTATTGCAAGGCCCCACCTTTATCCTTACTCTAAAAATAAAATGCAAGGACATTCCTTCCTAGTTACTCTGTTCTGTTATTCTGACCTCATTAGACTTGCCCAATAGAAAATTTCATTGAAGTCCTCTATTAGCGGTGAAAACAAACAAGACCATTGGACTTCCTCTGGAAAAAATGCATCTACATCACAGGGAATTGCAGGGAGCCAAATTTCCACTGCTGAGTTTGTGCTATGTGCATGTGTTCCCTCATACACATTTAGTAAACAAAGTTGTCTTCACACTTAGAAGAATTTAAAGCAATTTATCCTTTATATCTGAACTGATTTCCCTCCCCAATATGAAATAAATTGCTTCTGTAATGTTATAAGGAGCAAAGTGCTGTTAGCTGGGGTTGCAAGAACAGCTGCTTTTTTCCAGACCCCCCGAGTTAAATATATTTTGAGGCTTATGTATGTGCATGTACATAGGAATGATAGCCAGGTGATGGATTGCTAAGCCATATCATAAATTCAGTTCGTCAGACACCTTTGATTACCTCCTCTGCACTCTGCCCGTAATCATTCTCCTTCAAACATCCTTCTAATGCTCTTAACAGCAGCCAATTAAAACAAAGACTCCAGCTGCCATCTATCCCCTCTGCCATCACCCAAGCTCCTTCCCTTGGGTGGGGGGAAATAAGTGCATTGATGTATGGTGGTTCAGAGTGCGCACTTGAGGTTTGAGGGAATATATCCCTCTGGTTTTTTTGCTTGCTGCTTTAAAAGTCAGCCTGGACAGACACCCAACCAGGCAGGGGTGGGTGCTTGTGTGTTTGCATGTTGGTGACCATGAGTGGCTGGGGGCTGCAGCATGGTGGCAGGAAGGATGGGGCACATGGAAGACACTGTTCATCTGTACATCTGCCCTAGCTAGCTAGAGTCCATCTTCTCAAGGCTCTTGGTTTTGATTCAGTAGTTTCATGCTGAGTCAGATGCTTTCTGGAAGAAAAGCTTGCCATGGTCCTTAAGTGGGAAATTGGAAGTAATTCAGTTCACTAGGACTTCCACAGGGGAGAGAAGTTGGAGGCTGTTGTGTTGGAGATGCAGGAAGGTAAGGAGAGAATCGAAGATCTGAGGACTTCAGTTGGTGTCCATGACTCAGGCATCTCAGGGAAAACAGAGGATATGCAGTCCCTGAAAAGTTGATTTCATCCACCTGGCAGTGAGATGAAGAGCAATGAATAGCAGATTTTGGGGTGTGTGGAAGGCAGGAGAGGCCAACACACTAACTCTGAATGGCTTGGAAAGTGCCTCAAGGGTGACTTTGACTTCCTCTTGCCTTTTTCAGGACTTAGCTGTGTTGGCTCCTCTCCGCATGCATCCCCGACCCCTCTGTGTCCCACAGGTGCACAAGGCAGACAACCCCTGGCCACTAGCTGAGCGGGTAGCACTTCATGCCAAAGTACGCTGCCAAAACCAGCCCTTATGCCTTCCAGGTGCCTCTTGGCTCAGCTGCTCCCCTGCGTGTACTACAGCAGTGCTTCCTTTCCACGCTGGGAGGGTGCTTATTGCTGTGCAAGCAAGATTGGAGTTGTTGGACATGCCTTTCATCCTGTTGCAGCCTGCTGGATTAATAGGGCAGATATATGTGTGTGTGTGTGCATGCTTTCAGCTCCCCTTCCTGTTTCCTATCTCATTAATGGCTGTGGGGTCTGAGACAGAACTATTCATCTAGTACTTACAGAGCCTTTACCATAGTAGTTACTTGTGGCGCCCATGGCTGCAGCAGGGTTTGAGCCCCCGTTTCCAGGGTCCCAGTCTGGCACTTACAGACTAGAGCATCTTTCCTAAGAAGTGACCTGCAGTGACTACCTGCATGACGATAATGCCTTTGGGCTTTGGGACTAGGCTGCTCTGGATTTTCACTAGCATATGGAAGTAGAAAATACAGTCTCAGTTGTCACTATTTCCTGATTTCCTGCATGTTCTAACTTCTTTTAATCCTGAAAGAAATTATCCTAAATACATTGGGTGCTTTTTCAGTCTCCTTCTGTCATCATGTATTTGATTTGCAACCTGAGGATGCTGTTAGAGGTCTGAGTTGAGGAATAAGTCAAGGCTTCCCCTTTCCCGAGTCCTGAGTTGTTTCACAAATGTTTCTTGAGTACCCTTATGCGTGGTATGCCCTTCCGCGTAGCCCATAAATGATAGGTGTTTTCGTTATTGTGCGTAAGTCCTCATTTTTAACACATCGTGTAATTCAGATGGACTTGAATGTAGCAGCATAAAGACTTTGGAGGCCTGCCCTGTGCGAAGGGGAAAATTACTGTCTGGCCCAGAGCGGTGGCTTTGTGATGACTGCATTGTGTTCTTGTGTTCTGTGTTTGTACCAAACTGGTTTGCTGCCAAGTTACTTATGGCTTATCCAAGTGCTCAGTACAAAGAATGTTAAAAGAAAAACTATTTTTGTTTTCTGTGAATTCTTCCAGCTGAGAAAGAATTCAAACCACTGTCCAAATGCTGTGTCCTCTTTCTGCAGGCCTGTGGTCACCAGGTAGGACAACTAACACATGAATGCGTGAAACTACAGTGTGTGTGTGTAGGAGCACATATGTGCTTTGAGGAGATGCAGTATGGGACCCGAATGGAAAATGCCTTTCTGTTAGAGAAAATCTGTCTCCTCGAGCAGCAGGCTCTGTGACTGAGAAGTCTGGAGTGGGAATTTTCCAGGCACAAGTACATGCGCATGGGCAGAGGCACCTGTGAAGCACCAGACCTGGGCAGGTCTCCTCTGCGTATGCAGCAAGTCTGATACCTCCCAAAAGCCCCAGGCCTCCTCTGCAGCATGGTGAATGGCTGACCTGGGCTCCTATTTCAGTATTTCTTCTGCTTAATGGAGTATATTGCCTGGCTTGAGGGCTATGGCCATGCTTGGAGCTTAGTAGAGGCCCGTAGGTCGTTCCTGCCAGCAGGATCCCACATAGGCCAGTTGGGTAAAGGCATTCCCTCCCCTCAGCTGTCCCCATCGGCCTGCCCAAACACACACAGACACTTATCTGATTGGCAAGGACCTTGGGGGTTTCTTGAACACTGAGTAGGATAATCAGATAGATTGTGGGATACATCTGCTTGATCCTATTTCTTACGATTACGTGGTGGGGAGCAAGCCTTAATGAGCCTTGGCCTTTCCTGTCTCCTCTGTAAATTTGTTTGACTCAATTGAGCTCTCTTTGTGTGAGACAGCTCGCTTTGTGCTTGGAGATGGAAGCATCCACCTCTGAAGCTGGCTGTGCTTTGAGACGGGGTTTGGATTAGCTGACCTCCAGAGATTCCTGCCAACTTTTTTTTCTTTTTTTTTTTTTTTTTTTCTTTTGTGTTTGCAGCTGGTGTAATTGTGGTCCTAACCCCTCCCAAGCGGTGCTGGCACTGGAGGGGATTTTAGCACTGCTTCACAGCAGTGCAGTAGCTGCTTTTGCAACACAGAGGAAATGCTTCTTTTGGGTTAGCTACCCTGCTCTAACGTGGCTCCCTGGCCCTTGGCACCGGGAAGCTGCCTCCCATAGGAGGCTAGAAGGGATTTGCCAGGTGGGTTCCAATAAAAAGGAGCATCCTTCTCCGTGTATCTGTGTCGGGGGAGTGATGGGTGCTGTGCTGGAGCCTGGCTCAAGCAAAACTCCTGCTTGGCTGCCTGATCAGCAGAGCATCCCCCAGGAATGCCCGTATCCCGCAGATGTGGGATCATAGTGCATCACCATCGCTTCTAGCGGAGAGCTGGAGTAGGAAAGGGGTCTTGTCCTCTAACTGGTCCCAAATAAGCTGACGGCAGGAATTCAAAAGCCCAAAAGAACAAAAAAAGCGCACGTGTGGTTATTCTAACAGCAAATCTATTCAGCGAAACAGAGGGAAGTTCCCTTTGAAGCACTGCACTGCATGCTGCCCTGGAACACCCTATGGAAAGGTATTTGTTCTGCTGAAGCACGTGTGTGGGTCCAGCACAGCAGCTTCTGTGACTTTGTTCAAAGACAAACAAATAAACAAAAAAGCTCCTTAAATTGCAATGTTTTTGTAATGCATTTTTGGCTTAGAAATCCCCAGCAGATAGTGGCAAATAGCTCCCCGCCCTTTGCCTGTGGAAACGTTTTGGAGAAGAGCTAATCCCACAGGAGAGAAAGGGAGAGGAGTTCTTTGAACTTTGGTGGACAAGAGGTGGTGGAAGTTGATGAAGGAGGAAAACAGATTGTGAAGATTTCAGGTGGCTGAGGGAATAGGAGCACCGCAGTCCACAGTAAAGAATGGTAGATTTCAGAAACAAAGGGATTTGGGTTTTTTCCCAAATATTTCCTTAAACTTAGCATTTATTTTTCCTGTGATTGTTTGCTGCAGGGTGTAAATGTGGAGAATTGTATGTACGCAAGGGAGGATAAAGTTCCCCAAGTTTATTTGTACTTTTTTTTTTCTCTGCAGTGAAGGGCTTCCTTCCCTCACAGTGCTTTATTTTATCGTTTTTATCTTTTTTTCTTTTTTCCCCTTGGTTCCTCAGCTGCCACCTCTCCAGGTAAGAAAGGTGCCTAGGTCATGCCAGGGCAGTTAAGAGCAGTGGGGAGAGCCCAGAGACGAGTGATGGACGATCCATTTTCCCGAGGATGGCAGCACTGCTGTCCCTGCAGAGCACCACAGCTATCTTCTGGAGTGCCATAAATCCAGGAGCTTTAGCAAGCTTGGCAAGCTTCCTGAGAGGTAGGATGCAGTATGGGCAGCCTTCCCCACTGAGAAGCAGGAGGATTTTTCTTGTGCTGCTCTTCCCATAGAGGTCACGACCAGTAACCCACACTCTGCGAAGTCACTCTAAGCCAGTGGCATGAGCAAGTGTGGGGGAAGAAGGACGAGCAGTAGTGGCTCCTTCAGCACAGAAATGTGTGGTATTTGCATGCCCAAACATCTGCCTTGTGCATGCAGCCACTTCTGTAGTGGGCTTGTGTCCTGCCAGTGAGGCTTTTCCATTGCAGCAGTATCGGGGGGTTGTTCTATTTGCACGTGTGGCTTCTGGGTTCTGCCGTCCTCTTCTGAACAGACGGCACTCGGGGCTGAGTTGACTCTTTGGCACACGGTGTGATCCCTGGTGATTCATGGCCCCCAACATCTGTGATTAGACCTTGAACAGAAACTTTTCATGCATAGCCATGGTAGAGGAAACCTGCTCCTTTTCTGAGTAACTGGTAGAACAACAGAAGAAGGTTTATTTTCTTCTAGCTGTAAAGGTCTATCTTAAATTAACTGTTCCCCGAGGGACAAAGTGTCCAGGTACAGAATGTTCACAAAGGAAATATTCAAAGTGTCTACCGCATCCCCAAAGTGTTTGCTTTAGAGTATGAGGGCCAGAGCAAAAAATAGAATATTATTTTCTAATTTGAAAGCAAAAATACCTCTTTCAGGCAGCAGAAAATAAATTGACCTTCTTTGGGCTTGATATTGCAGCCCATTAAGTGCACAGGCGACGAGAAGCTGCCATTTACAGAGATGGCTCCTGTCCCAAGTGCACAGCCTGTATGAGCGTGGGGGGTGGGGGCTGGCCCACGTCGGAGGCAGCCCCGCTGCGTGCAAACTGTCGGTGTTGCAACAGCAGAGCAATTTGAGTCTGTAGGACTCTGAGCACTGCTGGGTTTTATGTGATATAGGGTAAGAGCCTTCCTAATCAGGACTTCAGCAATGGAGGATCCAGGCCTTGACCTTATGGGTGTTATTTTTGTGGTTTCTTTTGCTGTTTTAGAGCACTTTTGAACTAGAACCAAGCAAAACAGAGCTGCCCTGTGATCCTATCATGGCACCACCTAACTTGCCATGGCTTTTCTGAGGCACAAAATGAGCTTCTCTAATGTCAGCTAACTGAACTAATGTCATTGTGTTCCTGGCTCGATGGGTCCTAGATGAAGATTTTTTTTTATTTTTATTTTTTTTCCCCTCCTCACTGACTCTGAAAGCTCCCCGCAAGTATGGGTTATCTTATCTCATGCATCACTGCCAATAAATGTACCAGTATAGCACTCCCCAGTAAAACCTTGCCCTTGACTACACCTTTTTGGTTCCTTTGAATAGTAAAGGATGTAGCTTCATGTATTCTTCTTTATTACTGCTGTGAAAGTGGAGGAGAAAGAAAGGACAGGAGAAGATGCTCAGACTTGGTTTTCCATGGGCATGTGAAAATGCTATTGGATGGGTGGTGGTATTCTCTTAAAAACTTTTGTTTCGCTTTCAGAACAGAACAGTTCAATGTGCTATTTTCATTGTTCCCGTTTCTCTTTGTCATGCAATGTTTCCAGGAACACAGCATTTATTTGGACGATTGTTTGATAGTGGAAACATCTCTCTGCTGTTTGAGTGAGGAGTTCCCCATTCTGGCTTATCGAGGAGAAGGTGGTGGGTGCAACAAGCTTTTCCATACCCATTAAGGTGCAATGAAAAGCTGAGGTTACAGAATAGTCTCAGAGGTGCAAGGACTGATGAGTGAGAGTGTCATTTGTGCTACCAGCTGAATTTAGCGCTTTGAGGAAAGGCCATTAAAAAAAAGTATTTTTTTGGCTCCAACAATATCTAGACACTCGGAGAACATTAATAGTTCAAGGATGGGATGTAAGTTGTAGTGGAATTGTTGAAAGATTTGAGCTCTGAAGTTTGCAAGCTTAAGAGCGCAGTTTCTCTATTGCTGTGCCTCCAGGGTGTCCATCCATCCACGTTGGCTGGGTCTGAGCTTTCACTGACCATAACTTGCAAAACTAGGTAAAGCATGCTGCAGCCTGGCAGTATAGGGCTGAGCTCGGGCTCAGGAGAGTGGGTCCTCAGTTCCTCTGTCATGTGCTGGTGGTCCGTGTTGAGGAGAGGAGCATGAACAGCATCACATATGCTAAAGAAAGGGCACAGCTGGAACTTGGCTTTGGGAAAGCTCCAGTGTCCCCTCGCTGTCCACACTGTCCCTGTTCCACTTCAGGTGAAGGGGAATAGCTGCTGTTCTCGCTCCCCAGGACTGTCAGTTAGGACAACAGCACTTTTGCTTCTCATCTGAGCAGTCATGACCCAGAAATCCTTGAGGAACAATAAATAAGGAACCCACCTTGCTAGTTCTGAGTAATTTTTTTCTTCTCCAAAAAAAACCCCCAACTCTTTTAAATAGCATCATTTACACTTGGGAGCTGCTTGAATCCACCCTGTCACATAAATTACCGTCTCTGAACTCGGCTGTCAGGAAGCATCCTCGTGAGTTGACATCCATGGGGGGTGTCAGTGGAAGGGGATCGGTTTCGTGGAAAGCAGGAGGAATTCAAGTGTCAAGTGAATACGCTTGTCCTCACGTTACCTCAAGCAGCGAGGGCATCTCACTCCTGCCAGAGGCAAGCCCCAGTGTGACCTTTGCTCCTCAGACTGCCCTTGTTCCCATTCACTTCAGTAGCTGTAAGGCTGGGTCTGACATCTGGAGCAAGCCCCATCCTCCTGCATCTCAGGCAATTAGAACCTGGCCCAGCAAGTGGCCCTGGAGCAGGGGCTTCAGGGATGTTATAGTTTCCTTAGAGGGATAAAGGCCCCAGGCTTCTCTCTCTGCTCTGCTGCTTTCGCCAGCTTTGATGCTGCTGCTGTTGAAACAACATTGGCCCATCTGGTAGCGGAGGAGATGAGCTCTGCCAGATGATCTGGCTTGCTGGGAAGGGTTCAAAAGGCAGCACCTAGCCTTTGTTGTATTTCCTGCACGCTAACGAAGCCTGTGTTTTCTGGAACTGCTTTTTATCCTTGTTTTATGTTGTTTTTGGCGTGGATGCTTTTATTCCTCCCATTTGAAATAAGTGGGAGAAGAAAATGAATTAAATGCCAGTCCTCCCCCCCCCCCCCCCCCCCACAAAAAAAG
>NW_010972776.1:9657480-9658383 GCF_000737465.1 Haliaeetus leucocephalus
AAAACCCCTCCCCCCCCCCCCCCCCCCCCCAAAAAAAAGAAGGGTAATACAAGGGAATCGTAAGGATGCATCATAGTGAGAATGGTTACAGTTATTTGCTGCCAGGAGTTGAAATATGGAGAACTGAAGCTTTATAGTGTCAGTGGCAGGTTCCTGTCTGATGTGTGTTATCCTTTGGTGGTGTGCACGGGAGCCTCGCTGCAGCAGTATACAGCACTCGGTGTGATGTCAGCCCTGCATGCACGTGTTTTCAGCTTTCCCTGTGGCCACATGGAGAGGGAATGTGCAGCAACCCAAACACTGACGGAACTGTATTTGTTGACTTGCAGAAAAGCATAACTTGTGCTCCTCTGGGCTGCGATCACGTAAGCCAAAATGCGATGACTGCTGCCTGTGCTTGCTGGCCTCCCAGCCCTGATAAACCTGTGAAGCAGATTCATTTATTTGGGCCCTGATTGAGCAAAGTACTTAAGTACATGCTTCAGGTTTTCTTCTTGCCAGTAAGATTGTTGGCATGCTTAAAGTTAAGCGTGTGCTTAAGTGCTCTCCTGAGTGCACAGCAAACAAATGATGGGGGCAGTGTGTGCTGCTGCTGTGCTCTGCTGGTTGGCACGCAGGCTGCAGAATTGAGGCTCCCAATATTAAAAATTTATTTATTTATTTATTTGGCTCCCCCCACTACAGGAGCCCTAGTCCCAGGGTCTGAGATGATAGTCTGTCCTTCTGCAGGAAGGTGGGTTGTGCCCGTAGCACAGAATATTCCTCGTGTCTCGCTCTTGCGCGTTGAACGGATGAGGGTGCCCTTCTGCAGGGCGTGGGGCAGGGGGGCTCAGTTCCCATCAGCAGGACATTGGCAAGTATTTCTTCAGAGTTTACTGTTTGTTCCCACCCCCCCCCCGGAGA
>NW_010972776.1:9658393-9660395 GCF_000737465.1 Haliaeetus leucocephalus
CTTTTTTTTCCCCCCCCCCCCCCCCGAAGAGTTGTAAAAGCAAAGATGTCAACCATGTTACATGTATCTGAATGTCTTGATATATGTAGTTTAATGTTTTGTAGGATTCATTTGACTTATTTTCCATTAACATGATTCCTTTCATCTTGAGGACTGAGCAGCTTAGTGCAGGCATGTACCTGTGTGTCTGTGTATCACGTGTGTGCTCCCGAGCTACATGGGTGAGAGCAAGATGAACATTTGGTTTGCTACATTCTTTGGAATTTCTCAGGGTAGAAGGGCTGGGAAGTGGCAGATGTTACTACACTGTGTACATCCTGGTGTAACTGTGTGTTAAGTTCAGACCCGCCATATTCAGGCCCCAGTGTTAACAGACCCTCACTTCCCTGGGAGTCTGAAGCTGTGGAATAGGTACTTAATCCACAAGATGGTTGTATTTCAGTCTGCTCAGAGGAGCTTCTGAGAGAGCATTCTTTCTAATCCCCACCCATATCTGACCTGTTCTAGCTCGTTTTTAAAAGCTGCACCCAGCCAGGCCCTAGATCCCTGCAGAAGGTTTCTGCACATCTTTTCCTGCTTGCTGAGCTCATTTGAACAGGGAACCCACACATCAGTGAATGGGATTCCTGTATAAATTTGCCTCGTTTGCAAAATTGGAATTGATTTAGAGCATCTCTGATCCTTACGAAACCCAGAAGACATGAACGTGGCTAGATGTGCTTTTTTTTTCCCCTTCCTTTTGAAGTTTAAAACATGCTTAGCAAATCTGATGTTTGCAGTCTCTGGTCCCCACCTGATGTGCAAAAATGCAAAGGTCCTTCCAGAAGCATGGGTCAGACTAACCTTTGTGCTGATGCTGCAAGGTGGATTGCAAGGATGTGGGCAGTTTTTGTTATGAACTTGACTCTACTTAGTCTAGAAGATACTTGCAATGTAGGTCTAACAAATGTTGGGGTTTTTTAATGTGCAATAATTCAATCTGTGAATCAAGCAGCCCCTGTGCCCTACCCCCTGCTGCTGCTGACAGCCTCTTCCCACACTTCTTCCTTGGTAGCATTGTTTGACTGTTCCAGCTCCAGTAGGTTTCAGTTACTGATCAGTGTAATTGCAATAACACACCAATAATAAAAGAGGAATTTAAGCTTCCTTTTCTTGTAGTTGAAGGCTCTTCTCCTGCGAAAGCTTGAAGTCTTAATAGCAGTCACACGAGCAACATCCCGCGCTTGTCAAGTGTTTGCAAAACTGGGTGGCCGTATTGCAGGAAGATAAAGGGCTGGATTTTGGGAACTTGGAAACAGCCCAATCCTATCAGGCAGCATTGGTACAGCTAATATTAGAATGGGAAACTCTGGGGACGGCTTAACATTTTAGTGGATGCCAAGGAAGCCTTGAATAGGAATGCATTGAAAGTTGCTTGTTGTATAACACGAGTTGCTGGAGTCAGAGTAATTCGAGTTGCTTTTAGTCTGGTGGAAAACTACAGCTGTGAGCAATGAGTTAATTTTTTCCTTGTGTGTGTGTGTGTGGCTTAGGTTTCCCTTTCGGGTTTGCTTTTAGTTTTGTAGGCTCTGAATCCATAGAGGAGTGACTGTGAACCAGTCGTTTGTCTTCCTGTGCTATGCCAGGCTGCTGCTGAACAGCTCTGCAGCTAGTGATGGGTTAAATAGAACACCTTAAAAATGCGAAGTGGTTATGGGGCTGAGCTGTAGCAGCTCCTTCTGCTTTGTATACAAGAAAGCCACCGGCTGTTCTTCCTGCCTGAACGTTTCCTACGGAAGGGGGGGGGGGCGGTTAATGAAGGAAAAAAAAATACTGAAAAGGACTAAAGAGCAAAATATCCTTTCCCAGTCTGGGAGGGCTGCTTGGTCGATGCAGCCCACCCCGCGCTGCTGGCCCTGCGGGACGCCTTGCCGGGGTGGCCGGGGCATCGCCGGCCAGGCGCGGCGCGGCGTCGCACCGAGGCTGGGTGGAGGCTCGGCTCGGCTCGGCTCGGCCCGGCCCG
>NW_010972776.1:9660436-9738771 GCF_000737465.1 Haliaeetus leucocephalus
CAGGTTGCTGAAAAGTGCCTTTCCTGAAGCCACCGCTGCTTGGATTTCTGTCTAGGGCCGCCTCTCTCTGCCCCTCGCCCCCCTCTCTTTTTAATTCGGCGTTGCTTGCGGTTCGTGCCCTGACGGCAACTCCTCCAGCCTTGCCCCCCCCTTTTTTTTGCTCCCCACTTACACGCAGTTCGCTCAGCCATTTTATTTTTTTTTTCTTCCCCCGAGTATGTAGCAAATATTTAAAAGAAAAGAAAGAGGAAAAAAAAATTCAGACGTCCTTTTGCTCGTTTTGATGCTCGCGAACCGTAATTTTTAGAAGCAAGAAATAGAAGGAAAAAAAAAAACAAACCCGAAGTTTTCTCCCCAAGGACCGAGACCATTCCACAAACTGAAGTGCTGCCAGCAGCATATGCTTTTTGCAAGAATAATTGAAACCATTAACTGGAGAGCACAGAATTCTTTTGAAAGTCTGCCAGTTATTTGCAAGTAACTTCGGCAGTGGCACAAAATATAACACTTATATTTTAACTTCTACAATTGCACTTTTAGGAGCTGGCCTCTAATTTGATTTTCAGTTGTTCTGATAAGATTTCTATTTTATGATTGGCTTTATGTTTAATTCTTGTTTAAACAAACACGATTTGACTTAAATGAAAACCTAAGTGCTGATGAATAGGAGTTCTACCAAAGCAACAAGTTAGTTATTTCTTCACGTTTAACTTGAATTCACTTTTTTACCCTTTTTTTAAAAAAAAAAGAAGAAAAAAAAAGATCAGCAGTAAATATTGCCCTGAAGAAGGGTGCGATTGCTTGCATTTTAATTTTTGTTTTTTAATATGGCTGTAAACGTTTCCCTGGTTCGTGATACAAAATGGCTGACGTTAGAAGTGTGTCGAGAGTTTCAGAGAGGTACTTGTTCTCGGTCTGATGCAGAGTGCAAGTTCGCCCATCCGTCACGGAGTTGCCATGTGGAAAATGGTCGAGTTATTGCCTGCTTTGACTCCCTAAAGGTGAGGACTGTCTAACGCGTGCATTACCTAAGCTCACTTGCTTTTCCTTCTCTTCTGAATGGCTCGGCGTGCTGGGGTGTGGGATGTGCAGAACAACTGTTTATTGCTCTGTTTCTGCAGGGAGGATGCTGCTGGTGCGGGATGTAGCTCCTGAAATCTAGGCTGAGTCTGACATCAGGTGCAATTGCCTGGAGTGCCAGGCATTGCAGGGAGAGAGGATTTTATCCAGAGTATTTTCCGATGGTAGCTCAGGTCCGATATAGCTGTCCTCGAAATGGAGAATGCACGTTGTGGGCAGCAAATGAAACTGAAATGAGAAAAGTAGAGAACTGAAACCCAGTGCTTTAATTTGTGTCCAGAGCACATCGGCTGCGCATTCGGTGCAGGGATCTGAAATGTGCTTTTAATGAGCAGAAATGAAAGCAGCATTTTAAGATAATGAATCAGCTTTATGTGTGTTTCCTGGAGACAGAGTCGCAGATGCACTCTAACGCTGTCCTGTAGATGAGGAACAGCCAAAATATTTGGAGAGCAGCGCTCCCAGAAAAAAGGGCGTTGGGAAAATGCTTTCTGCAAGGGACATGCAAACATGATGGCTCTGCTAGGCCTGCCTGATTTACAGCTGAGCCTTTTTGCTAGTGCTTATCTTTGCAGAACAATTTTGCAGGCAGTAAATGGCTCTTGGTTACTTGTCACTATTGGAGCTCCAGGGGTGACTTTCAAAATTTACCAAATAGCTGGGGTCTGAGTTGGGGCGGGAGGATGGGGGGCTCACAGGAGGGAGAGGTGAGCATCTCTGTTTGGGGTTGCTTCACTGTGGTTCTTGGGAAAGGAATGTCCACTTTTTTTTTTTCTTTTTCCCAAAAGTGTGGCTCCTAAAAGGTGTTTTAAGTAGGGTGGTAAAAACCCTGAGACAATATGGGTAACTGATTGCTTTTGAGAGCTCTTGGCGTTGTATTTTATGTTTTGATCGAGTAATTAACCTGTTTGAGTTCCTAGAAGGAATCTGGTAAATTTTACAAGCTTAAAAGTTTTCCCTTGAACTTCAACTGTTGCTTGAAAAGATTTGGATTTATTTGTATGAATATAACGAGTAACAGAACTGGTGGAATTATGTATGCACAGGTTCAGACTGGGGCTGGATCCAGTCTAACATGGATTTACCCATTTTATTACTGTTTGTGGCTTCTTCATATTTTGACTGCTGTTCCCTTTTACCAAGAAGCTCAAGCTTCCTATTTGCATTCGGTTTTGTTCTTTTTAATCTGATTATATGCAATGAGTCTTAGTTATACAGTGACTTTCAAATGTTCATTTGCATTGCTGGTTTGCTGACAGTGAGAGACAAAAATATTTTTATCGGAGGGAAAATAACTCATGTTCTTTATGCCCTTGAAACTTTTGAATTGTAGCCAGTGGCAGTGCAGATACTTTGAATGAAAGATTAATATGTTTACATTTTATAGCATTTATTTGTGAAACGAAAGGAGTGCTCTCATGCTGTGTAGGGTAGTACCATGCCCCTTGCAGAACTTGCCTAGTGTTTGCAGCGTCCTGGGGAGATGTCCCCTGTGCAGCCACCCAGCTTGGCTCAGCTCTGAGCTGTGCTGTAGTCCAGTGTCACCTGGTGGGTGACACTTCCCCATGTCTGTTTGTGGCGCAGTGTCTGCAGCATGCTCAGGCTCTCTGTGCCGACCCTTCTCCGCACAGCTGGGGCTATGAGATGTGCAGGACCAGGTCTATGGGTAGCTGGGGTTCAAATCCTACCCACTGGCACAAACAAGCACTTCTCCTGCTTCAGCAGCGGGCAATGAGATGGGGAACACAGTGTTGAGAATGCAAAAGAAATGCCAAAGGAGTAGGGTATGATCTTCTACAGCTCAGCCTGTTTCCCATGTAAATGGCTGTTAAATAATGTTCTTGTTGCAGTTTCCTCTTGACACAGTAGCAGATGCCCAGTATGTGCTAGTTAAGTGGCCTGAATTTTCCAGGGAACAGATTTTCTAGATTTTTCAGGCTTAGGAAAGCCTTGTGGAGGGCCGACAGCTCTGCCTTTGGGAAGTAGACCAGGAGGAGAGGTCAGACTCTGCCGAGCACTTGGCCAAGGGTTGATGATGGGACTGTTTCTGCACCCCACTTCTCAGACAAGAAGGGGGTCTTGGAGTACTTCCTTCCTCCAGACCCACGGATCAGGTAGCTGTCACTGGGCATAGCCCCAGTTCTGCTGTGCCGTGGAGAGGTGCGGTCTCCAACGCTGCAGCCTGTGTGTGTGCGTACACCATGCGTTTTGCAGTGGAGATAACCGCCCTGGTGACTAAACTCTCGAACAATGGTCTTTCTGTTCTTGAACTGGAGCTGGGCTTGCAAAGCCCTGTTTGCAATAGTGTCAAGGGATTCGTGGTCATAACGGTGGCCTCCCTTACTGGTGACGAGAGAGATGTTACATTCTCAGACCTGTTAAGAAGAGGCTTTACTTGCCCGTCCTGTGGATGTCTTTGTGCGCTCGGCCGCTGTTTCCCTCCGACAGCTGTTGAACACTGACCCTCTCTCCTGTGGAGGGCTCGATAGCTGCTTAGTGCTCTTTTCATCTTTTCACGCCCTGCATTAGCAGAACATCTGTGTTGCTTTATTGGAGACAGGATATAGGATGCTTGCAGCTAATAAGTTTTCCCCTTGTCTTGCAGTCGCCCAGGGCTTTGTTCAGAGGTTGCTTATCTGCATCCATTGTGTAGTGCAGTTGCTTGTGTTTTTTTCTCACAGACCTCTTAAGCCTGAACAATGCCTTCATACAGGAACTTCTGATAACCCAGCATACAATGGTTTTACCTCGCTGGTCAGGTCATGCACAGCATCTATATGCTTACTGCATCTCACTTTTTTCTTTTTTTTTTTCCCCCTCAATCTCATGTAGCGGTTCTGCCTCTGTTGCAGTGGTAAGAGCAGTAATGCTTTCAGAAGCAGTCAGACTGCCTCAGTGTGGGTTGTTTCACCGGTGAATGTGTGCTACCTGTAAGCTTGTGAAGAACACGCAGGACTCCTGAAGGTAATGGGGGGCCTTCACTGGTGCTCGGGTGGGGTTCACCAGGGCATGCTCTGCAGGAGCGTTGTGTCGTTGCGCAATGCTTTGGTCGTGAAATACTGGGTCGTAATTAGGTTGGAAGTGCAGGACTGGATCTTGCTGTCTTGAGCTGCGGTTCTTCGAAGGGGGAGGTTGCACATTTGTAGGCAGCAGAAGGAACCTTTCTCAAGCAGATTGATAGGAAACTTAAAAATAGTTCCTTGTGAGAAGCTGTTCACAGATTTGAATCAGATGCCAAGAGAACTCTCATTCTATACTCGCGCTTCCCCCCTCATTATTCTGGAAGAACAGTGTTGTCTGAATTAATTTGTGTGAATGGGAGGCTAAGCTGCACTGCTTTGTGGAGGGCAGTGCAGAGGCGCAAGACCCAGCTGCCGCTGGGCCACCCCCCTTCCAGAAGTCACCACAAGGGCTGCTGGGCAGCAGCCAATGCTCTGTGGTACCTCCTAGGCAGGTCCCATGGCACCTCTGAGATGCTTTGAGCAAAGGAGAGAAGTGTACTGTCATCGCTGTAAACCCACATGGCCTTTGGGTACATTCATCAGCTGCTCTCCTGGGCTTGGTTGGTGTGTTCTGTCCCGTGCATAGCTGGTGCTTTTTGCAAGGGTCAGGAAACAGTTTGCTGGCTCGTGGAAATTCATACAAAGACTTGTTGTGGCACTGTGGTGGGCTGTCTGCAAGTGCTTATCAAGTCATTAACCTTCCTATTCAGGCTGGATCAGGCAGGCTCGGTATGAGGCTGTGTGATTCTTAATTCCCTGGCCAGCAAATTGTTAGTTGTGTTCTTAAGTTTCTAAAGATGTCAGCAAGGAGGAAAGCATCATCTTTGGTCACTAGAACCACTAATGGAGCAGTAAGCTGAGAGATGGGGCATTAGGACACAGTGATGTATTATATAAAAATATGTAGGTAATGCACACCAGGTGTTCACAGAGGCTTTGATTTATATTTCTCACAGTTTGGGTATCTGCACTATGGACTCATGGATTAAAAAAAAAATTACAAGCCCGACTTTGTGACGTGTGGTGTGTTTTGTTTTTTTTTTAAATTTGCTTTATGAATGTAGATGTTTCCATATGCAAATCAAAGTTTTGAAGAGCGTTTTGAAAGACAGAAAATAGTGTGGTGAAAATTTCAGGGGTATGATTTTGACTTTGGGAGGTCTAATTTAAAAAACATCGTTAAGCTATTGCGTGTTTCAAAGCAGTTCTATATTTGAAAAAAAAAGGCGAGTTGTCTGTGAACAGGCATAAAATCAAGAGTTAAAAGTACAGTTTTGTCTAAATTGTCTGTTTTCTAAAAGAAGTGTTATTATCAGTAATAGTATGCAAAGTCCCATGGCAATCTAAAAAGTTCACTGTGCTTAGGCAATAAACGTACCATATGATCTTGAAATTGGTGTACCTGAGGCTGTTCCTTATAGTTTTCATGCTAATTTGTACCTGTTTTATGCTGACTTCACTAGAATTATTTCTGACTGTTACTGGTTTGCAATCAAATCTTTTTTTTTTTTTTAATTGAAATAAACTCCAAACTAGGAAACAACTAAAAACACCCACTAAACTTAGCATATGGTTACGCTTTTACAGAGGAAGAAGAAAGCAAACAAAGCCATAGAGATATTTTTGGAGACACTCTGACTGCATGTCTCAGCTCAGTGTAATGGAGATGCAAATAAACCAGAAGAACAATGTTTAGCCAACTAACCTTTGTAAGAAATCTTCACTTTTCCATTGGTCATTAAGGCACTTAACCTGCATGGCAATAGCATTTGGCGATGAGAGGTAGATATGCAGCAGCTTTCTGCCTTGTCTGGATGCTCATGTGTCTTATGGCACATCATAAGTGCTTTTTATAACTACTGAATCAAACACTGAAAGTCAAGGAAAATGTATTTAGACTCAATTTTATTTATAAGAACTGTTGCTATTGTATTTCTCAAAATAGAGTGGTACTTCAAGGGGAATAGGAGAGCTCATGGAAAAAAATAATATTGAGGCCTGATCGCTTCTTGTCTATGGGTTACAAGCAGCTCCACGTTTTCTCAGCTTAATTTAATTGGCCCACATGCTGTGTATACTCTCTGCAATGTCTCCAGAATTTTTTTGGCACAGCTGTGGGATGGAGACTACTGATGGAGGTGCTCACCTGGCAGTGCCTGTGGCTGAGCACCTTCCAGTGTCTGGACTGCAGATGCTTTCTGTTGGGTTCAGGCTGGTTACTTGGATGGTGCGTAACCTCCCTAGGCATGTTCAGCTTTCCAGGGAAAAGATATACCTTGTTGCTTTAATCTGCCTAGCTGATCTTTCTGTAGGACAGAGGTCTGTGCAGAGCATGTTTGCTTTATTTAGCATTATCCATAGGTTTCTCTTGTGTCCCAGCAGTGTCGCTTCATTTATCTGTGACTTTTTGACAGCTGAACCATGACAGATGAGCACTGGTGAATCTTGCTCTTGTGGTTTAAAAGGTTGCTGCCCTGTGCTGTCCCCTTGCTTCTCTGTTGCAGGTTACTGCCTCTGCAACAGGGTTAGCAGGAGGACAGAGCGACTTAGACGCTGAATATGAAGTCCAGCGTCTGAGCTGAAGTCCCCTTGGTCCTCACTCTGCGTGGAGGTGTTGGGTGATGAATGCATGTAACTGGAAACAGGCTGGTGTTACCTGGTGACTCTGCTGCAGGAACAGCAATAGACAGCAAGGGGCAGGAAGGTCTTACTCATTGCCAGCCATTTGCAAAGATGTAAGGCAGAGTCCTTGGCAGGAATTCCTTGTCTATGCTTTAAAGCAAGCAGGTGATTTTTGAGGCATGCTATGGAGGGAGAAGAGGTTGGCCCAGTCCTTATCTCTGCTGGTTCTTTCTGCAGCTGAACAGCCTCAGCAGAGAACACTTTATCTTGGCCTTTACATTTCCAAGGATGTGTGATTTGTAAAACGTGGTGTTGTCCAGGGGTAACATGGCAAGAAAGGTGGGATGTCCGTAGGTTTCCTGGTGCGTAGTCTAGTTCTGGTGCTACCCTGGAGGGATGCTCCCTTCTCGGCTCATGGCTGGAAGAGTGGAGGAAGTCCTGGGAGTACTGTGTAGCTCTGATGGAAACCATGAGAAGTGAGCCCGTCCCAGTATATAGGGCTTCTTGGGGACTCCTGGAGATATGAGCTGGAGGGGGCCACACTGTTAACTGCCAGTCAGTCGGTACAGAGGTTGCTGCCATCAGTGCAGAGGTGGGTATTAAGAGCCTGTGAGGAAGCTTGCAGGGAGTTGTCTGAAAGGAAATGCACTCTAAAGCTGTCAGTGTGACACTTGTAGTAGTAGCAGTAGTTAAATACTTGGAGTTTGCATTTTCTTAATTGATTAGGCTTGGACAAGTTCCTCCCGAAAGTGTTGGTCCCTCAAATGCCAGATTGGCCTACTTAACAGACCTCAGACTCTTACTCATGTGGAGGGTGGATATTAGATGACTTTGGCTATGATTCCATCAGGCTCAGGCTTCAGGTATTTGCTTTGCAGTGGATGCTCGGCAAATCTAAGCATCTGTGTTGCTTTCCCCTTCTAAAGCTGTAGGACTGTTGTACAGGCTTGGTCAATGCGAACACATTCATCAATTAATAGAGATAACAGTGAAAGTCACTTCTGAACACTTTTCTCCCTGTCTGGTATGTTTTCCTGTGGAGAGGAATATGTCTCTTCCCACTATCCTCTCCCACCTCCAGTGGATCTGTTACATTGTTCCTCGTCTGACTCCTTTGATGGCACAAGGCAACGTGACTCTTCCCCTGCCCGTTGTGTGGCATTGCTGAAGCCAGGCCTGGGAGTGAGAGTCTCCAAGGCAGTCGTCTTGCCCTCGGGGTGACTTTGGCCTGATGAGTATCAAAGCATCGGTGGGGAGGGACCCTGGTGGGTCTTTGGCACCCATCTTGTGCTGCAAGGTGAAGTCATTGGGACTCTTCTGCCTTCCCATGGACACCTGTAAGCAGAGTCTCTTGGCAGCCCTCCTGGAGGGCCTGAGGGGTGGGCAGCCCCCACTGGGGTGAGCCCGGGGTTTGACTCATCAGGGGGACACTGAACTGATCTCCTGGCTGTGGCAGTGCACCGTCACAGGGTAACACCAGATCTGGGCTTGCGTTTGTAGAAATGTCCTCTGAAGGTCTTTTCTTTCTGAACGTGGAGAGTACCTTCTGTGCCCCAGACCTCCTGACTCCACGTATCTCTTGAGGGCTTGCCTGCATAGGAGCAGATGCCTTTGCTGTTACCTGATGTTTGGGGGTCCCACTCTCATGCGTGGTGTCCCTGGGTCAGGTTCAAGAGGCTGGCAGAGGTGTGGGTACAGGCTGGCATGTTGGGAGGCACTGCCGGTGCAAGGGGCAAGCACAGGGCCACCGTCCTTTTCTTTATTCCTGCAGCTAATGAATTTATTACAGCTTTTCCTTAGGCCTCAGACTTTGTGTGCATTTTCCCTTGAATGTGTTGGAAAGCAGAATGTGGCCACAAATTTGTCCTGAGACCGCACTTTGGAGGCCAGCCTCTTCGGGAGACCGGCCAAGTAAATTCAGCAGTGGGGTTTTCTTGCCAGCCTCACCTCGCCTCTCCTCACCAGCCAGCCCTGGCAATGTAGGGCCTCTGCTCCTGTCTGCAGCTCCCGATGCCCTGGTCTTTTCCCTGTGGTGTGAGCAAACCACCATCCCCAAAGAATAAAGCCAGCAGCATTTGCATTATTAATATCAGCCAAGAGTAACGTTGGTTTTCTGGTTGGGAAGATGATGGTAAAGTGCTGACTGCTGCTCACACTTGCCTAAAAAAGCAGGAGAGAAATTCTTTTGGGATGTGACTCTAAACCCTTCTGAGCTGCTGTGTGTGCTTAAGCAGATACATTCTGAAACCTTTTATGGGCATATTGCGATGTTGCACGGGCCGTGGCATGCCATCTCCTGCTCCTGAGGCTTACTTTCCCTTTTTTAAGGGCAAAGCCCTCCAGACTGAGGTTCCAGTTCTGCGAAATACTTAAGCCTGCTTTTAAGCACTGTATAATTCCTGTGGGCAGCAAAGAGCTTCTTGTGCTGAAGTGAGCTGTTGCATCAGGTTTTGAGAGAGGGAAATGGTCTTCTTGGCCATTCTCCAAAGGGGGAGAACTGCCTGTGGTCATTTCCTCTGCCACCTTTGGCTGTCCACCTCCACCTGGAGGTTGTGGTCCCACCAAGTCTGCTTGGATCTGCAAGCAGAAGCTCTGTGCCTGTGACCCAGTTCAAATGCAATGCAGTGCTCTGCAAGCCCCGGGGGTTTCCTCTGCACTGGGAGGAGGGAGATGGGGTGCTGAAGCCCAGCTAGCAAGCTGCGGCAGCACTTGCATTTACCCTTGCATGGCTGTGAGTCAGAAGTTGGCCAGGGGAGCACAGAGGGGTGTGTGTTTGTACGGTAAGCTCTGGCACCTCAGTGGGTGCCATGTTGCAAGCTATGGCACTGCCAGATCCACCTGGGGAAGGAAATTCAAACTTTACATCTTCCAGGACTGATCTACAGCAGTAGCTAACACTGGGATTCAAATAGATACCCCAAACCTACAAGCCCCTATCCCTGGACAGAGTTTGGGGCAAAGAAGATTGTTGTAAACATGGAGCCACACTTGGCCACTGTCTTGCTGCTGTGTCAGTGAAGCTACCTAGCTACTTCTCTTGCTCATGATTGCATTAGCCCAGCGAAGCCAGCTGGGGAAAAGGTGGTGGAAGATGCCTTCGAGGAGAATGACTCTGAATGAGCATGTGGAGTTGGTGGATTTCTTCAGCGGCGTAGCATCAGTTTGATGTAATCCCTTTGCTGACAATAGCTTTCTGCCACTTGGTTCACCCATCTGAAGGAGGGTGCAGTAATGTGCACTTAAGTAATTGAGCTGTTTGGAAGCCTTAAATATAAACAAGATGTACCAGGCTTTCTGGAGACCCCATCATCTGACATGTCACACAGAGCGTTTAAATAAGTGGTTAGATTTCCAAGTGAGGAGCTGAGCTCTTTGAAAATCTGCCCCTATAAATATTGTTATGCTGATATTAAATGCTTTGAGGCACTTGGGTGAATGTTGCCCCATACAGGCACAGTTTTTCTTATGGCTTATTAATGTTGTTTTACTGCTGTTCATAAAACGGCAGAGAACGAGGCACTGACCCCCTTCCTTGCCCTGTGTAGCCTCTCACGCTACGTCTGATGATGGCCTTTTGATTAGAAGAAAGGCCAAGGATTTGGAAAACTGGGTTTCAAAGCCATGTGATGATGCAGGCTGCTTTAAAGTGTTGTAATGTCAGTCTCTGTGCCTAATTGCACTTTTTGACCTCACAGGAGCAGTACAAAGAAAATGTCTTTGAAGGCTGAGTGGAGCTGAGCTACTGTAGTAACAAGACTCTGGGTGTTTTAGACAGATGTCCTAACTGAGTAAGCATTTCAAACCCTGGCTCCTTCTAAATGAATAGCTATCAAACATAGTTAGTTCTAATGTGAGCTTACCTGTCTGTTATGAACGCTCCCTCTCCTGTAATGGCAATGAAAATATTCAAATTAACCATAGCTAACGTGTTAGGATAGTAAAATCTTTCTGCTGTGCATGCGGTAGGAAGTACATGGCACAAAAGTAATGCTGATCTCTGCTCCCAGGAGCCTTGGCGCTTTACTTCTGACTCTCTGAACATCTGGTTAGTGTTTGGCCTTGGTTTTGGGGTTTTGTGACGTGGTTACTTGGTGTCCCCGCCATCAGAGCAGTTGGAGGCTGTGATGCTGAAGTGGTGGGTTTTTGACCTCTAACTCTATGTTTTTACCTCCTCTATCTGAAGCCAGCACCTGAGCATGGCTCTGTGTTGTTCTCTGCGTGCTTGAGCTCCAAGATGGAAAGCTGGGAGCTGGAGGTACCTTTCTGCAACATTTAGCTTAAAGCTGTGGGGAAGGTGCATATTCCTGGGAGGGGACAGTTGGCTTGCTGGGACATGATCATACTCAAACCAAGCAATTCCCCAAGTTTGTAGTGAAATGTTACGGCAGATGGCCCGCTTACAATGCGGGATATTATTAGAACTATGATCAGTGCTAATAAGGTCATTGGCAGCGGGGGAGGAGGTCTGTGTCTGACCTTGTTTGAAAGGTGGCAGCCTGTGCTCTGGGGGAGTTTTTCTCTTGTAAGAGTGGAATGTGGATGTTTAAAACAAGCTACTTTGTTTATTAATCTGCCTGCACAGTAAAGAGAAAGACCCACTGCCCAGACCAGCGTGCCTCCTGCAAGGATGCTAGGGATGCTGCTGGCCCCCACCCCTTGCTGGGGTGGCTGCGCAGAGAACCATTAAAAAGTGGAGATGAATTCTGCTTTAATTAACAGTCCTGAGAGTGAGAACCAGGAGCAGTTTAGCTAGTCCTGCAGAACGGGTATGGTGTCACAAGGCATTGCCCAGTCAGATGGCTGGTTAGTGGTGTGCATCGAGTCTTACCGTGCCTCTGAACATACTTAGCTGAACATACTCTGCATTAACACAGCACTTACTTTTAGCTGGTCTCTCCTACACAGGTATCAAAAAAAGCCCTAAAACAACCACTACAGACAGGAGTGTTGGGATCAGCTGAGTTGCATTAGTGATGCCAGCATCTCTGCCCAGCAGTACCCACACCAGGTTTTGATGAGGATTTAAGCCATTAGCCCGAACTGTGCTGCTTTAACTGTATTTGTCTCCTTACTTCTGCTTTGAGTGAGCAGCTCTGGGTGCTTATTGAGCGAAAACAGCTTTCAAACAGAGGGGCAGTTGGGAAAGCATGGAGTATCTAGCTGGGATGGAGGAGATGGCCAGGGGCAGCACAGACATGGCAGTGCTGCAGCCAGCCTGCCTGAGAGCGCAGCCGTCATTAGACAGCGCTTCCTTAAGTCCTTATTATCCGCAGGGGCACGGCTGGTGCTGGGAACAGTCACACGGAGATTAGGTCCTTAAAGAGCCCTGCTACAGCCGAGTAAAGTTTGAAAACAAAACCTCAGTGTGTAATCCTAACCGTGCTGGCTGATCCCACTGACTGGCGTTTCTTCCTCTTGCTGTCAGTTCCTGAAGGATCAGAGTGTGAGTAAAGCTTGCTTTCTCGCCGTTAAGTGATTCTTGATCCCGCACGGTCGTTTTGTGCGGTGTTGTGCTGTGTGCAGTGCTTGGGCTCTGCTCCTGGGGTCCCTTCCATGTGGTGCTGCAGATGCTAAGTGCTGAGTTTGGCAGGAGGAAGCGAGAGCCTCGCAGGGTTGGACATTTCAGCCCATGCAATAGCACCTGAGTAGCCAGGGCAGTGGGGAGTTGAAAGCCTGACACGTGGATGAGCCTGCAAGGAGGGCTTTGGCAGGTCATCCAGGTATGGCAGAGGTGGTGGTGTTTGATGTCAGCTGTTAGGAAGGAAAGCGCTTTCCTCCCCATGAGGGAGTCTTGTTTCATAAACCAGTGGATTTTGAAGACAGAGAGTTGTCTTTGGAGGGGATGTCGCTCCTTTGCAAATGCTGTAGGTGAAGGCATTGAAGATGCACCTGGTGCTTTCTGCAGGAGCCCTCCCAAATCTTGCTCCCATGGTGCAAGACTTGCAGCCTTATGCCCTGTTTCTCCTTTCTGCTCTGTTTCCTCCTCCCTTCTGGGTTTATTTGTCCCCTAGCCCTCCTGCAGCTCCCCTGTCCTCTCCGTCCCTGTCGTTAGGTGTGGTGTCTGCAGGGACCGGACAAGGCAACCCAGGAAGTCTCTTGCCCTCCGCCTCTCCTGTTGCTTCAGCAGTCATTTTCATTTCTCGTTGCATCTGCAGATGAAGACGTAATCATCATGGTTACCTCCCAGCAGACTTTGGCTCCCCACTGTGTCAGTCGTGTTGCCTGTAAAGCCTCTGTGGCATGCTGCAGGGTGGGAGCTGGAGCAAGGCAAGCAGGCTGGGTGACTCAGAGGCATTTGGAGTAGGAGAGCAGCCAGGGTTGATAAAAGCAGGACAGGGATGTCTGAAACCTTCACCAAGCTGCAAGAGATGGACTGCGAGGGAAGGAGGTGGGGGTGACTCTGGGGAGGAGCAGAGCGGCTCCCCAGGGCACTCTCCCACGGGATGGGGGAGCTCAGGGATGTGGCAAGGACCCCTGCCACCCATCACTGTCGGCTTTATCAGCATCTGCTGGCTGGCGCAGCGCAGCAGGGCACGGATTACCCTGCAGCACCAGCACAGCCTCCTTGCCAGCTCCGCGTCATGCTTCTGCCACCGGAGCCCTCTCAAACTGCTCCTGCGCCACAGTTCAGAGAGTTGGGGGGGGGGGGGGAGCCCCTTGGGGGCTGAGAGGCAAATGGGCAGGGCAGGATTGCTTTTAGTTAGCGATGCAGAGATGGGAAGGGTAGGCTGCCTGCTGCCGGGAGGCAGGAGCTCAGAAAGCATCAAGGGCATCGCAGTTGCAGCTCTGCAGCTGCAGCAGTCCAGCACGGAGTGGCTGGCATGCAGTCTCGGTGTTGCTGAGGCTTCCCCTAGCCACCTGGGGTTTTTCCACCAACTCTGGTGTATTTAAACTGAAAACTCTTCAGGCTGGGACTGTCTCATTCTGTGTTTGGGTAGTAATTGGAGAAGGACCCTGAGCTGTAGCATCGATGAGTATTTGTATACCCACAGCCAAAAATCCCCTGCTGCGGCCTCGCACGATAAAGCACAGATTGAATTAAGAGGATTTTCGTTGTTGTTGTTTTGTATTTCTCTGCATGGGTTTTTTGAAGAGTCCACAGTAATGTAAAATCTTTAGAAGTCTTTACTTGGAATAGAGCTCACATTAGCTAGGACAGAAATGCCACTGAAATTTTTTTGTTGTTGTTTTGATTGTACTAATTCTCGGAGAATGATTTTAAGCATCCTGTTGGAGTTTAGCCAGCCAGAGGAAAAGTGTTAGCACTTTCCTTAATAGTCCTTCTTTCTTTGTATCAGAGGTACTTGCACAAAAGTTTGTGCAGGGATTTCCGCTGGAGCCCTATCAGAAGTCCATCTATCTTGGTTTAAGCGAGTGAGAGCATTTTTTCCAGCCGGGTGTTCGCTGACGTCGGCACCGGTCGTGCTGCATTCCAGACTCGCTAATGACACTGGAGCTTCTTTGCAGCTACTCCTCTCACGTGGATGGAGAGGCTGCAGATGTCCTCAGGAAAGGTCACTCTTCCTTGCAGAAAAAAATATCTCCTAGCCTGATCTGGTATGGGCCCATCTCACCTAAAGCAAATGAATGCATTGCAGCTGACTCATCCTGGCAGCACCCGATCAGGGTAGTGAAAAGTCTATTTCTTGTTGCCCTTTTAGGAAGGGATTGTGCTGTGTCTGAAGGTATCTCTTATCTCTTGTCAGTGGCAGAAGCGGAATACATGGTCAGGTGTCTGCCTGCCTGCCTAAGGAACTTATGTTGTCAAGACTGCTTTCTAATAGAAAGCAGACTTTAAAAGCTAATCCTTGCATTCCTCCTCGTCTACAAAAGGTTGAGCATCAGGCGGTCTGTACTGCACCAGTGACCGGGACACGGATAAGCAGCTCGGAGTAGAAGTTGAGGGCAGGAGTTTGGAAAGCAGAGCAGTAATATGGAAAGGGCAGAAAAAACCCACAGTAATTTGATCAGTTTGCTTTTTGTGACTGAAGCCTGAATAAGCAAGCACGTCCACATGGATATGCTTTAGTTGTGTCTACCTCCCCCAGCTTTTCTCTTGTGCTCTCAAACCTAAATAAGTGAATCTGGCAGTTATTAAAAACACAAACTCCAAAAACTCAAGCAAATGAAACGAAAGCCCTGATCCATTCCATTCCTGTTGGTCTGCTGGGACAGACGGACAGACGGACACACATGCACGCACACACATGACACATTCCTTTCTTCAGCTGTTCTGGCACTTATACCAGTGCCACTCAGAGGAGAATTTAGGTCAGGATTTCAGGCAGGGCAAAAGTTGCATCCTGCAGGAGAAAGTGGATACATCCACCCAGTAAGGCTGTACAACCTTTTCAGTCTCCTGTCCTACAGCTCGTTACAGGACAGGGAACAGATCTAATCAGCAGCTACATGGAATTAACCTTTCAGCATCTGAAATCATGGTTTCTACAAAATGCATTATCTGTTAATCCCCATTCCTGGCATTATATGGAGAAAACAGAACTCTGTTTCTAGATTTTGGGGTCTTAGGGCTCTACATCATGCAGTGACTGAATTCTGGGTTTGTAGGTCAGCGTGGAGTACAGGGTGAGCAGAAAGCCTCCTTGAACAGGCTGCCTTGCAGCCTCCATGTTGACTCATGTCCTGGGAAGGGTTTATTACTTGACTGTGCGCCGTTAGGAACAGGAGCGTGCTTTGGCTGGGTGCGGTAAGGAGTGTGAATCTGCACAGACCATCGTGAGACTTGATAACAGACTGGGGGGAACAGGGGTCTGCAATGAGTATTGTAATGAGGACAGGTAGAAGTTTTGCTCTGGCTGAGGCTGTTTTAATAAATCCATCATAATTTAACAGGTTTTCACATACTGGCACAGAATTTGTCATCCTGTCTGTTAAGGCTGGCTGCCTGTGTGGTACTTGTGACTAGTGCATGTGAACTGTGGTTAAATATGTCCCCCTGCTTGCAGTTTTATCCCAGAACTGTGTTATTGTAAAATTCTTCTTTTGCCCATAGAGTTGGCAGTGCATTATCTTTTGGCATTGCAAGTGCATCATGTTTACCTCCATGGAAAAAGGCCTGTCCTGTTGCAGCTGCAGCTTGCTGCGCTGCTCGGTGGGCTCAAGTCCTAGCAAACATTTACACTGCCTTAACCTCCCTCTCACTTGAGATGGTAGCAAAGATCAGGCACATATCTGCTTTCTAGTGCCAGGCACTTCTTAAAGAACACTTCTGATGGTGTTTTCTTAAAAGAAAAATCCCCTCTGTGACTTAAATGTGCATACGTTACTGGCTGTAATAACACGGTAAAATAGATCAGTCTGCAAAAGCTAACTGAGGTGGAATATTTGCCTAGGGCAAGGCAGGCTTTCTTTTTGTTTGGTTTTTTTCTTTGTTTGTCTTCCTTCCTTTCTCTTCAAGCCTTGCTGCCTCCTAGATGGAGGGCTGTGATTCAATGTCGCTTGGCCTGGATGCCCTCTTTGGAAGCCAGGGCCTGTGTGAGATGTGTGGTCCTTGCCTGCTGTGCTTAGCAGGCTGCAAGAGCTCTCTTGAAAGGTGCTTTTTGTATCTGCGCCTTTAATCCTCTGACCAGCAGCAAGTTCATTACACCATGAGTGTGAAATTTGAGGCCAGGCATGGCCAGAAAGATCTGGGGTCCTTGCTCAGAGGTGAGTGAGAGCATGTGGAGTTAGGGGCACACAGTCAGCCCTTCTCATGGTAGTCTGGTAGCTTCTCCACAAAGCCAGAGCGAAGGGGAGGCGGAGGGAGTGCTGTGCACAAACTTGCCCGGCACGTGTGGCTGAAGCAGGAGCACGAGGACAAAGCTTGGTCTTTGGTGAACCTGACTGTAGCCAGAGAGGCACCACTATGGGAGAAGGTGGCTGGAGGGGTGGGCTTCGGTGTGCGACAGGGAAGAGACGAATGGGAAGGAGCGAAGGGAGCCGAGCAACGGGACAGAGGAGTAGAAGTAGGAGAGGAGCTGGCGACATCAGGGTGAGGAGCAGGGGGAGCTGGCTTTGCTCTCTTTCTCTCTGCTGTTAGGCAGATCTCAGCCAAGAAGAGAAAGGTGTCCTGTACCTTGGAGCATCAGACCCCTGGGCTCTGACGGACGTCTGGGAGCAAATCTTGGGGTGGCGACTGAGGGTATCACCCTCCTGTATTGCTGCATCTGCCTGCTCCGCTGCAGTCATTTCCTTTGGTGGCTTAAGCTAATGCACAGAGGGACTGTCGTGTCCTGTTCTGACATATCTTGGTGTTTCCAGCTGAAGGGTGGAAAGCCAGGGTGGCAGTGCCACGGCGTGCCCCAGCAGGAGCCATCAGCATGCTTGGCAGAGCCCAGCCAGCATCCTTCCCCGCTCAGGGCACTGCTGCGTTACCCCCTGGCAGCCCCTCAGTAGCTGAGGCTGAAGCACATCCTGCAGAGTTATTTTTTCCAGACTGAAGATTCTCCCTGGGAATTGTCAGCCCAGATGGAATTAATATTTTTTTTAAAGTTTTTTTCATTATTTTTTGAAAACCAGGAATCTGTTTGTGCCCATTAAGCTGTTGCTTTCTGAGCAAAGCAACAACACAAACAAAAATTGGGCTAATCCTTAGTTGGTAAATTGTTATATTCTGCCAAGTTCTAAAAAAAAAAAAAACCACCTCAAAACAACACAGCAAACGCAGCCACCCACAAATCTTTTTATTTGCAACTTCATTTTGCTTTCCAAAACACAGCAAGAATAAGGTTTTCTGAGCATGGCTTTGCCCTCTGCAGGACAGGAGGGAGGGTTTGGGTTGGACACTTCGTTATCAATCTCTGCTCTTTGCTGTTTGCCATCTCCCTTGTGTAAACTCAAGGAGTGAGGCTGACGGAGGTGGTCACGCGTCCGATATTTGTATTCATGAACACAGTGCTTTAACATTTATTCTCCTGGGCTTTAATGTACTTTGCTTGCTTCTGTCTACGTGTGGTTTGCCTGCTGCAATTGTAATATTCAACAGACACTGTAGGTAGAGGAAGGTCAGAAGCATCAACTTTCCATATGACCTTGACAGATTCAATCAGCCAGTGAAAGTTGTAGAATTGAATTATGGGCTTTGCAATGAAAAAGTGGTTTAAGGGACAAGAGAATCTTGTATACACTTGGTATTTTCAAAAGCTGGCCTGGTGTAATAGCAATTGGGAGGGACAGAACTGAGGGAGACAAAAGGTGGAAGACATATTAGAAGTTTTATTTTGTTTGTTTTTCTGTGGGGTTTTGTGGTGGTTTTTTTAATACACTACTTGTGCAATATTGTTCCAGAGACTGGTGTGGGTTTTTTGTAATTTATTACAAAAGAAAAATCAATGACATGCCAGTGTTTCTATCTTCCAGGTAGAATTGATCTCTTTACAAATAGTCCCACTTTTAAACATTCACCCACAGGAATATTAACATTGCAAGATGTCACATGCTTTGCATCCTACTTTAAATACGTGCAGTGATCCCAGGGCTAAACATGCTCCTAAAGGTGCTCTTTTTACCCGGTGCTAAATGCCGTCCTTCGTAATTGTTATTGATCAGTTGCTTGAGGAGGTCTGTGGCCAGGGATGTCTGTAAAAGCTTATTTCACTTGGAGAGAGACTGTATTTGATACTGTATTAAAGAAACCTATTTTATTGTGCTTTTAACATTCCTGAACCTGGGAGAGTAGTGGAATAATACTTGGAAGACATTAAAAATGATCAGTTCGGAGCTCTAAATTGATGATACTACTATTCTGTTTTAACCTCATTTCAAATATGTGGTGGTAACAGACTGATACGGTTCACAAAATGTAGCCTAATCAAAATGTATTGGCGAATACAAAAGAAGAGAGCTCGATGAAGTCTTTATTCCTCTCTTTTGTGGAAAGAGATTGCTGTTCATTGCAAGTAGTAATCTCCCAGATAAACGTGTTTTTCTGCACTGTGGCTCTACAGCTCATAAAAAATACACTTTGACAGTGCTGTACTCTTTTAATATATATTTCTTAGACTTGGTAAACACTGTCCATTGCTTGGAGCAAGCAAAAATGTTCCACAAACAAAAAATGTTAAAATCAATACACGTTTTTCATTGAGCATAACAGAGCATACCATTGGCCTGAATGAAGAGAGCTTGGCAGGAGAACAGAGCTGGAAAGAGTTGTCAAGATGTAAAAATATAATGAAGGAGCTACAGGGCTTTTCCCCAACAAAATAACTGCTCCGAGTTTGTAAGAACCTTCAAGTATAACAAACAGCTTGGAATGAAAATCCTGCGTGAAAGCAGGAGGACAACCACGACCTCTTTGTGCTGTCCTGGGGAAATTCAGCAGAACATTGCTGTATTCAGCAATGTGGAAAAGTAAAACTTCACTCAGAGCAGCTCTCGGTTTCCCTAATTGCCAGGTGAATGAGGATTTGGGAGTTTAGGCTGGTGCCTGTGGCTGCTTAGAGTCTACTGGAATACAGCAGTTGCATGTCCCCCCTGTTTCTAATTAAAGTAAATAATAACAAAAAATGCCGGGGTGATGGTACTTGCATAAATACTTGAGCTCCATGCTAACGAGCCATCTTTTCTGTATGGAGCTGGATTTGCCTTCTGAGTTCAGTGGTTTGAAGTTATTGGCAAAGCTGTGAGTAACTGTCACTGGTTAAGGTGATACCAAAAAGGGAGACAAGGATGTAGAAATGCTGCTGTTTCTGCTTTGTTTTTCTCTTCTGCTCTGGTTTGAGCTGTGTAACAAAAACAAGCTTGACAAACATTTTGAGGCTGCAGAGTTTGTGAGAGAGTCCTAGATAAGCATGTTTGAATCCCAGCAGAGTGCATCTGATCTTGAGAAACCTGTTGTCCAAGTGCTTTGCAGTTTTATACACACTGTTGGAATGGGCTGGCATCTGCAGTGGGATTTGTCCACGCTGTGCACCTGTTTGTTCCCAGAATTTGCATCTGATGACTGTCTCTTGCACTGGTGTGAGTGAAGCAATGTTATGTGCTCAGTATACTACTTTTATATATATACACATGTATACACTGGTGAAATTGTTCACTTGCTAAACTGTGCCACACAGTGGGAAGCATGTCCCCTGCTTGGGCAAAATGCTGCTGTTCCTCACATAATGCCTATTGATGGAGACCTGTCCATTTGTACGATAGGTAGATGACCAAAGCCCCGTCAGCTTGGCCATGTGCCACAGTGGGTGTGTCTGGTGGCAAGGGGCAGCTTGCTTTCCAGTCCTGTGATGGAGAAGAGGTTCAACACAGCGTAGTCCCCTGAGCCAGTGGCACAGGGGCACAGCCTGTTCAGCCCTGGTTTGTGTCTGTGATAGAGGTTGGCTTTCATAGACAAAGGCCGGAATGAGAAAGAGATGGAGGTGTTACAGGTCTCTAGCAGTGTTTGTTCAGCAGTCGCCTCAGCTGGCTGTTGGCAGCTTTTGTCTGGACTCGAATACATTTGCAAAAATGATGCTGACGTTTTCTTCCTCCTGTCCTTCCTTCCATCTCCTTGCAAAGCAAAAATATCCCAGCAGAGCGGTCACGGGTGAGATGGGGAGGCTGAAGAGCAGCACCGGTGTCCTAGAGCCAGGGATTTTTGTCTGTTTCCCATTCCGTCTGTGTTTTTCTAACTCACTGGACATAAAATGAGTTAGACCCTACCTGGACTGAAGTGGCTGTGTTCAACCTGCTTTTTTAAAGTTGCAGAGGGATATAACTGTTTTTTTAAGCCTAAACACCTACAGTTACTTGGCCTGCCAGGGCACTGCCCCACAGCTGTAGGGAGAGAACTGGGCAGACTGGGACTGTGTAAAATGCACCAGCCTCGCTTCAGCAGGGTGAACACAGCACGTCTGCTTGGTTTGCTCTGAGGGTTTTCTAGCTGCCTTGCACTTGCACGTGCCACTGAGCTTTGCTCTGAGCTCTCAGTTCAAAAGGACCCAAACCTCTTGTCATAGCTGCCCAACGTCACCTGCTTTCATTTGAAATCATGCAAAACATCAAGGTTCACTCATTTCAGTCAAAATCAAGTCTAGGCTTGCTCAGAAAGGGCTTGACCTGACATTCATTGAAGCCATGAAATTCAGTCACTGTTTCAGTGGCAAGCTGGGGCTGCCTTGAGAGTGCTAGGAGCGTTGGTAGCCCGGGGAGCTTGCAATAGATATTCAGGTTTTTCCACTGAAGCTGTGTGGAAAGGCAGGTCTGACTCTTGTCCTCTGTACCCCAACAAAAGATGTCCCTGTTCACCTGAGCAGCCCCAGATCAGAGCTGACACACTGCTGCCACAGCTCAGAGCATAGTTCAGAACAGCATAAAATCTGAAGAGGTTTCTCAAACAACTGCAGGGGAGCTCAGCAGGGCCAAAGTAACACCTGGGGTGTTTTTAGCAGTTTTCTTCTCAACTGTGTGTGCAGGCTCAGGGAGGTGGCTCTTTGGACCCAAAGGTGGGAAGTTCAAAGAAGTTAGGCAAAGCTCATCTTAGAGACGTTGCAAAATTGTGGTTTGTGCTCTTTATGGGCTGTTTGAATCCTATTTCCAGCAAATTATGTATTCACGAACCGTACTTATTCCTAGCTAGAACACGCATTTCACAGGGTCTATATTATCCATACCTGGAAGCTACCAGATTAACCTTAACTCTCGCATTTTTATCCACATGCATTGAAATTGAAACTTCTGCATGATAGGAAGTCTACATTGCTTCCCTTCCCTTCGAGGCTGATTGCCATCTGGTAATGCTAACTAGAAGATACGTTTTGCTTTTTGTTTTCAGCTATGATTTGTTCACAGCAGGATCCACACCGTAACAGCAGTCTTTGGGCTCTCTCTAAATGGGTGTTACACCTGCATTTGAAAAATGTCAGCAACTAGCTGTGCTGTATTTTTTTTTATTGCTGTTACAAGTAACTTCAGACCACCAGCTTCTTTGTACCCAACATTGTGTACAAATGCATGCTTGATGGCAAGTAGAGATGCTGGCACAGGAGGGGTGCAGAACACTAACTCTCAAGCATCCCTACAGGTGTCCAGAGAGGAGCAGAAGAAGCGGTAGAACTGGAAAGCCTTTGAGATGGGCTGTTTCAGAGAGATAGGGAGGATGGAGTGCTGGCATTAGATTTGGGAGTCTCTGACATGGCACAAATCAGTTTCTAAACAAGACAGGGAACAAAGCATTGGAGAAACTTTTATGTGACAACCCACAACAGCTTGGAAAAGTGAGTTCAGTGGCAGTCTGAAAGGATGTGCTTGGCAAGACTGTTCAGTTTTGTTTTGTTTCGTTCTGATGACTTGAATGATGGAATGGAGAGAGAGTATGCTTGTTAAATTGGTAGGATGCTCTGAGCTGGGAGGAACTACAGCCACTTTAGAGAACCAGATGTGGAATTGCAGATAATCTTGACAGGTTGGAAAAATAGCCCATAAAAAGGGATGCAAGTTCAATAAAAGCATACGAAATACTGCATTTAAGCGAATCAGCTGCATGACACAGGGTGCAGCATAGCTGGGAAGGCAGTAGTTCTGGAAAAGGCTTGTTGAGAGTGAATCAGAAATGTTACACTGTTAGAAGGAAAGAAAATGTCATGCAGGGCTGTATAAGCAGCAGTGTTATCTGCAGGACATGTGAGAAAAATGTCCATACCTGCACAGCACTGGTAAGGGGTTAGCTGGAGCGCGGTGCCCCGTGCATGCACACACATCAGCAGGGGTGCAGGCTGACTGGGGGAGCAGCCTAATGAAGGGCTTGGAGAGCATGCTCACGAAGTTGAAAGAGTGTGGTTTGCATAGTCTAGAGCAGAGAGGTCTGAGGAAGGGGGATAGATGTGACTGCAGCCATTAAGTATGGGCCCTTCCTCAAAGAGGAAGGGAGTAATTCCTGTTCTGGCCCTCTGGGGTAAGAGAAGTTTTAGGCTTTGGTTGCAGGAGGAGCAAAACTGCAGTTGAGAATCAGGAGGAGCTTTACAGCTGCAGGGAGAGTGATGTGCTGGAGTCCCTTGTCTGGGCAATACACAAGTAATAGGTACAAAGGAAATAGGTGAAGTTGATGTGTGTAGGCTTAGGGGTGATGTGTCACTTCTCTACATCCTTCTAGACCTGGTTTTTAGGATCCTTGTAGGTGGGCTAACAGCCTTGCATGAGAACACATCTGAGGAGTGCTTTGTACATAATTACACTTTAAAACCTCTCTGTAAAAGTGAGCTGCTCCAACACTGTGAGGAGAAAAGCATTGCTATTAAGCAGAAGTTATCTGATGTACTGTGCCAGGGTCAATGTTCAAGGGAGGTTGCAAGGTTATACTTCTCACTGACTCAGCTGGCAGCATAACTTTTAACATTTCATTAGCCTGTAGAAATGAATTGCAGATAAGGTATGTACAGAGCTAGGCTTTGAACCACAGTGAGTGACAGCTTGGCTGCATGAACACCTACCTGTGAGATGTAACACTAGCTAATGATCAGGCTGACTTGTTGGCTCCAGCGTCCTTTGTTTTCCAGTTGAAAACATGCTATTTCCATGCTATTTGATGTTGTTTGCTGAGCAGAAGCTGTTTGCTCCAGCAGTGAGAGGGACAGCCATCTCCCTCCCTCTGGCACAGCTCTCTACCTGTGTGGAAAGAGGACTGCGATGCAGCATTGGAGATGGCAGGATGAGCTGTGCAATCCAGCCAGCATGCCAGTTGCTCAGCCCTGGAACAAATTGCTAAGGACAAACCATAGTGAGCATGAAGCGCTTGAGTTGGGATGGTGGATGGACAGTGTTCCCAATACCATGGTGGTTTGCTTTCCTGGAAGGGTAGCTTTGAAGCTGCAAGTCCCTACAGGGTGGGTAAAGGACTTGGTGCTTGGGCATTACCAGATACCAAGTCTGCCTCCCAGTATCTCTCTTTTCTTAGAGAGCAGATGGCAGTAGGGGTAGACCTGGAGCAGCACGTGCTGCTCAGTACATGTTCTTAGCTGTGCTGCATGGACACAGGGATGAAACCCAGAGCTCCCCCCTTTCTGCCTCCCACTGTTGCATGACAATTCACACTTTGCAGGCAGTTCTGCAGCCTGGTCTCTGTGTGCCCTCCAGATGTGGGGGCAGACACCATGGTGGCTGAGGTTGTATTGCATATGTGAAAGCCATGCAAGACTCTGGCAGGAGTGAGGACCCCTGGTCAGGAGAAGGCCTCTGTGTGCATGTGTTGAGTGGGATGGAAAGCAGACAGCATTTCATGCCTCAGCGCTGGAGCGACAGGCACTGAGTAAGCAGGGCCAGCACATCTCTGAATGTGCCTCCCCACTGAGTTACTCTTAGGGAGGTGGAAATCTGCTGCTTCATGCAGGGAAAAGTTATGTAGACAAGCTGTGTTTTGGTGCCTGGTTTTGTGCAAAACATGGAAATCCTTTCCTGCCTGGTCTCTTTTCATTCTTTTTGCTGTCAGTCATTGCACATGTCATCAGTGTCTGTGGAAAAGACAGCACAGTCAGGGCGCAAGCCTACTGCAGCCTCCAGTGTGTGAAAAGCAACATTAGCTTAGAGATTTTCACATGAGAACTGATGATGATTGATGGGACATACAGTGCAGTCATTAAAACCAGAAACGTGTCTGCTCTGGAACCCCTTGCTGGCGTCCAGGATTAAAGAGACCATAACAAACTGCATTACTGGTGCAAACGTGAGCAAGCCTTGGGTTTGTGCTGGAAGCCTTGTTTCTGCAGCACAGTTCAGCTTGCCTCAGCAGCCACCAGGAAGAGAATTTGTGCAGCATGCTTAGAGTAGGTTCATCCAGCCTGGTGCAGTATCCAGCGTGCTCTTATTTGCACCCCTCTGAGCTAGGATGCAGATGACAAGGTGCAGCCCAGCAGACTCCAAACAGCCAGGTGTAATGCAGGTTCTTCTACTGGATTTAAGTCTGCTGCCATCAGTGCTGCACTCAAAACAGCTGGCTTTGTTGCACTGCAAGCTGCTGTCACGTTCGCTAGTGTCAGATGCCAGCCATTTACAGTATGCGCCATCACAGCATGACTTAAGTTGGCAACACAGAGTCAATCACATGCCAGCAGCCTACTGTAAGGGTGGGGGAGTGTGTGGGAAGAAAGGGGGAGAAGATACTCTTACAAAATCTTTTATTGATTTATTTTTAATATCCATTTTTCAAGCCTTGGGAAGTGCAGTCCATATGCTTTTCCCTCCTGGTTGTAGTTGGCAAAGAAGCTGACGAATATGGTCCTTCAGACTCCTTCCATTTTGCGAGAAGCCAGAAAATACAGATATATTTAGCATGTTACCAAGGCCAGCAGCAGAGTCTGTTGCTGGGTGGTGATTCCCTGGCTGCAGGCTCGTGTGCCACCCCGGACAGGGTGGGCATGCGCCTTCCCTGGAGTCAATACTCATGCTAAATTAACAGCAACAAACTCCTCCAGTTATAACAGGATGGCTGCACTGGTCCCAGCAGGCTCAGCATGCCACTCGCTGACACAGGTTCAGTCTCTGAGCACCATGCCCCTTCCCAACACATGCAGCAACCCACTCCAGGTGCTAGGATGGTGCTCTTTGGTGCAACACTCAGCTTGGAGAGTGTCTCAGCAAGTCTCTGTGCAGGGCTCTGTGCCCTCTGCCGAGCATTCAATGTGCTGGAGCCACAGCTAGTCACTGCAGCAAAACTGCGCCTTTTAGCATAAAGATGCTCATCTGAAACTTAGAGGCCTGACTCCTGTTGTGTTTTCTCATATTGTATTCCTAGGCCACCCAGGTATAAAATGGAGTTGTCCTTATTTGTCCCCAGCCCGACATCCACACAGCAGATTTGCTACCAGTTCCCTGTTGTTTTCCCTGCTGTGTTGCAGCTGGTACTGAGAAGTGAATAATGGCAGTTCTTTTGTCCTTCTGGTGGCTGTCGTAGAGCTGAAGTTGGTCTTGAAGAGTGTATGTGTTGCCGAGAAGTCCTGAGAGCTGTGGGCATTGCAACAGAAGTGTAGAAGGGATCACCTCTACCAGTGTTGGAGTTCAGAGGATACTAGAGGTGTCCATCACTTTAGAGCGAGACTTCTTGAAAGCTGTTTCATACCTGGATGTCTAAACTGGGAACATTTTGTGTCACTCTATCACATCATCAGTTCCTAAAATTCATTGTCTGAGAGACGAAGAGCCTACTGTGGTGTTGGAGAGGGCAACCCGACTCAGCTGTGACTTCTAACCCATCCTAGTGAAATGCAGTGGTTGATGATGCTCAGGTTCAAAATGATGGCAAGGAGGAGCTAGACTGAAGGTGTGGTTTTGAATCCAAGTGCAGCGATGATTCATTTAATCTTCCTGGAGCCCTAGAATGCCTGACTGACAGCCATGCTGTACTTCACAGCCTTCACTCTGCAGCAGCATCTGCACAGCTGGCAGTTCCTTGTAAATACATGTCCTCATTGAAACCAGTAGCACTCTATGTAGGCACTGGTTTCTGCTCACAGCTCTGCCTGCAGGATCAAGGCCTCGTGCTGTATGGGTTTTTTTTCTGGTAATAAAAACGTTGTGTTTGTAAAACCCCCTGTTGGAATTAAACAAACAATGTTTTGAGAAAAAAGTAGAACAAAGCTTCACACCAAGCTGGGGTGGCTGATATCAATGACATGCAAAATTTCAGTTGGAATAGCAAAGTCCTTTTCAAGTTGAAGAAGGCCCTGTAAGTATTGTTCGCAAAAATAGTAGCTCTTTTTTCATCTTCTCCATTCCTGCAGTGTAGAAACATCTACACAGATTTATTCCAAATTTGGTAGAAATTAGTGTTTTCCCAACCCAAAAGCACTTGTGCCAAGTTTCAACCAGGAGGAATTTCTAAGGCTGATGTGTAAGCCCTCGAAGGCTGGAGCTTAGAGTAGAGCAGCTGCCTAGCCATCAACAACCCGCTGCTTTGCGGGGTCTGCTCCTGGTCCGCAGCAACCTGAGCCGCCTCGCAGAAGTTGTGGAGGTGGGATGCAGCAGGTATGCTCTGAGCCTGAATGCCGGACTCTTGTTGGGTCCCAGGTGATGGGAAGGGCTGTGGAGGGACCTGGTCTCATGCAGCTGGAAAGATGCCCTGAGAAGGATGACCCAAATCTGCCTAGTGCTGATGAGTCTCCTTCTCCTTCCAGATTAATGCTGTTATTTACCTTGTAGTAGTGCTGGGTTGTCTGAGCACCAGCCAGATGTGTGGTGCCATTTTACCCTCACTTTACACAGATGTAAGAAAGTGTCTGGTGATGAAGATTCATGTCCTCGGGGCCTGTGAGCAGTTAACTTGCTGCTGGGGATCTGGGGCTGTTGGACTGCTGAGAAGCCAAAACAATAGCATTAAAAAGCCTCTTTCTTTTTGAGTCGGGTTGTTGGGAGCCACTGGGCCCTTCTAGGAGCAGGGCAGAGAGTTTCGTTCTGCAAAGGCAGGCTGCTGAAGTTTGGGAGTGGTTTATTTCCTGTCCCAGTGGGTTTAGCCCATCACTTCTTGCACTTAATTATTTGCCTCTAAATAACAACGGGGAGCCAGGGGTTTTGTTTAACACTCTTATCTCCTTGGAGCAGGTAAGAGAGGAGCCTGTTTCTCACAGTACTCCATCATACAGCCCCTTTCACGCTGCAGTCAAGCTCTGCAGCCCTCTCCCCAGTGAAGACGTTATCCCCAGCAGGCAGGGGGGCAGAGGAAAGCACACCTAAAGCTTTGCAAGTCTCAGGCTGCTCTCCCGGCACACCGAGGAGCCTGGCTGGGGGTTCAAAAACAGCTTCTGCAGTCGGTCACGGTGTAGGCTTTGTGCGGTGGTACTCAGACTGTCCAGTGATTCCACCTCTATGTTTGTACAAGTCTTAAAAATCCTCAGGGGAGCATCCTGGATGTAGGTAGGAGCCCATCCCAGGGGGTTTCCGTCAGTCCGAGCCCTTGGTGTGGTGGTGTGTAACCAGCAAACCCCTGTGGACCTGGTTATGGGTTACAGCTCTGCTGTGTGTGATTCTGCTAATGGGAGCGGGTACGTGGGGTCACCTGGTGTGCCCCTTTTTGAAAGCAAAGTTAATTATATTGAGGCTGAGAACTCGGTGTCCATCCTTTGACAAGAGTGCCTGGGACAGGCTGGGTAATGGATGGTCCTGCTGCTTTGCTGGCTGCAGGAACGATTATTAGTTATCTGTCACGTAACAGCTCAGTGGCCCCAAGATCTGGCCTTATTTTAATTGGCTCTGAATAGCTCCAAGGAATTACTTCCTAAAAAAGTTCACCATTTTTGCGTAAAAGTTATTTATGAAACTTAAGTATAAAGTTGCATAAAATGTTTCTTGCATTCTCTATGCCTCTGTTTCTTGAGGAGAGAATACACAGAGAAAGAGTGGGGAAAAACCCCTCTTTTTCAAGAATTTTTTCATCTTAATGACAAAATTTGTTACTAGTTTTCTGCGTTCAGTGGACTATTACTATTTATCTTCCTATACCTACTTGCAAACGCTATTAAAAGCAAGGCATAGTTTATAGATGTTTTTTAAAAGTGATGGTCTCACTTGATTTGAGGTAATCTGCAACATTAGTGATCCTTTGTTTTCTAGGAGCCACTGGCTTCCCCAATGCTTATGTTTATTGGGGGGGGGGGGAAGTAGTCAGTGATGCAAGATACTGTGGCTTTTGACAAATGAAAGCATGAAGGGGGAAATTGTTTCAGTTCTTCCTCCTGTGACTATCAGTTCTCGGCATCTCAGGGTACGTGCATGTTGAAGATCAGAGGTGCTGCTTTACACAGCTGTTGTCTTCATGTTTTACCCAGTACAGCTGGGGAAATGGTGGAGACAGTTTTGTTTCTTGCTGTCTGGTTGTCAGGGCCAGTTAAGTGGTCTGCTGTTGGGAGGGAGGGGAAAAACAACCCACACAAGAAAATGGGGAAATTTTGTTGTTTTGGGGTTTAGATTGATAGTATTCAGTTAGTGTTACTGCAGAAGAAGTCATGTTGCTCTTCACCTAAGTATTGCCTTGCTATAGAAAAATCACAAAAGAGGCACAGTAGCTACCAAACTGCTTCTGCCTAAATGATTGTGTTGTTACAGTAACCCAAACAATCCTCAATTAAATTTCTCTGGCTGCCCTGAGTATTACATTCGCTGAAATGCTGTTTCATTTTGTGTTTTAGGGCCGGTGTACCCGAGAGAACTGCAAATATCTCCACCCTCCCCCACACTTAAAAACACAACTTGAAATAAACGGACGCAACAACCTGATCCAGCAGAAGACGGCCGCAGCCATGTTTGCTCAGCAAATGCAGTTTATGCTACCAGGCGCGCAGCTACAGCCAATTGTAAGTTACAGCAATGAATCGGGTTCATGCTGCTCCACGTTTCTTTCCTGTTTGCTCACTGAGGCCCCAGCCCTGTGCCTGAGCTTGGGCAGTTGTGCTGCACAGAGCTGGGCAGCATCTTCTGTGGCTCTCCTTTCCTCTGATAACTTAAGGAGCTGCGAGATTCAGGGCATCAAGTGGAAGGGTCATAGGCCAAGTGGATATTTGACCAGTTAATTCACATACCTCCTAGAAGTCTCGAGTGGCTCAGTTCCAAGGGATCCTATTTTGGGTAGGTGTTTTACACTGGGGTGAGGATGCTGGAGTTCTTCCACGCTGTGGCAAGAGGCCAGCTGACTCCCTTGGACTAGATGCATTGTATTGGTGGGCTAAAATTGGGGACGATGAATCCTACCCAGACCTTAATACTTTTTTATGTTTGGGAGTGAGACCCATTTCACTGCAGTTGTCCCAGCAAAGAGTTGTGCTAATGTCACAGCCCTGTTTTTCACAGTAATGCTGTTCTATGCTCACAGCAGGAAAGATTTGCTTCTCTTCAGGTAGGGAGGGAAGCCTGTGGGAGATGGGTGTTTGCAGAGCAGGTAGTTCAGAGATGCCTTTGTTGCCGGTCCCTGCTTTTGCCTATTGGTTAAAACAGATTTTCAAGCTGGAGAACCCTGTTATGCCATGGAGAGGATGGCTCGTATCTGCTGGTTGGTGTATCTGGGAGGGGGTGACATTTGTCAGCTGAGTTTGAGTCTGTTGCTATGTATATTTTAAGAATTGTCAGAGGTCTTCAAGCAGCTCTTCAGTGCTGACTTAAGTTGCACATTTTTAACCAAGAGCTTAATTAGGAGTTCTCCATTTAAAGTTGGGCTGAATATCTTTCCTGGGGCAATGTGTACTTGACGTGCAGTTGCTGGGTGAGGTTCCTTGTGCTGTGCCACACAGGAGGTCTCGCTGGATCCCTAGGACAAACTCTTCTAGCATTAAGGTGTACAAGTCTGTAAACCAGCCTACAGTGGCCTCCTGATGTCCCACCTACAATACCTGGCTTCTCTGCCCAAATGGGGTTTCAGACTCAGCATCTGTCACCCTGACTTTGAAAAGTTTGGGTGTCTCTGGTTTAGCCTTACAAGAGACCAGTGAAGGGTTCTTCCTTGTTGGAGGCTGTTGTGCTGTTTGGTGTACGAGCTCGTGACGGAGCTGTGTTTCAGCGGGGAAAGCTGGCCAGTGTCCCTTCATGATGGTGCTCTGCCACCATGTCGGGGCATTTCCCCAGTCTGGCATGTTCCTCCTGTCTTGTGAAGGATTTTCCATGTTTGCCCTCACTCTGGTCATCATGTGTGCGTGTTAGCAGTTTTATCTTCACCCTGCTGTGTAAGCTAGGAAAATGCTGTTTATTCCCATTTTGAAGATGGAAAAGTGAGGCAGAAGGGAAAATGTGCCACAGAAAAAGTCTTTAGTTGCTCTGCACATTAAGCTCTAATCTGCTATAATCTTTGCACCTCTTGGGGAGTTTGAAAGTATGTGCACATCAGAAGGAAATCCTGAATTCCCACAAAATGGTAGCACTGGTTTCCTAGCCTTGTACCAAAAGCAAACCTTTCCTGTTTGGGGTTTTCCTCTGTGGGGAATTCACAGTGGACACTCTTTGGCTGGCTGTTCAAAACATCTCTGGGATTTCCTCTTTGGAAAGTTCCCATCTTCCCATTTTGCAATCTTGCAGGTCCAGTTCACTCCTGCAGTTTCGCTCCTGCCATTTAAATTGCCTCTGAGACTGAATCTGTCAGTTTGTCTGGTTAGTGCTCTCATTTCAGAGGTAACCTTATCTGATGAGAAAGGTCCCTGGTTTCTGAATTGTGCCATGAGGGAGACATGGACAAAGAAGAAAAATAAAAATTTGTTCTGCAATGACTGCTCCCTTTCTGCTTTCCCACACTTTGCTCAGAGTAAACGAGCTCTTGGTCTAATTCCTGCTGCCTGACTTGCTCCACACCAATTTCAGGACAAACAAGAGATTGCTCTTTCAACTGCCTTTGATTTCCTGAAGATGCTGCCAGTGGAAGCAGGCTTTGAGATTATTTTTTTTCTTTCTAAATGAGAAGGGTGGGGCCTCCTTCTGGCTACACATGAAATTCTTCAAAGCAGAAAGTATTATATCAGATGCAGCAGCAGAACAAATCCCATGTGATCAGAAAGCTGATCAACGGGATGCCTGCTTAATTGGGATGCTTGCCAGAGATAAGATTTGGAACAGCATGCTTAATAGCTCCAAACAATAGCTGAATGCTTAGACATTTTAAAGTGCATTTTCACCAGAAAAGCTACTGTGTTTAAAAAAAAACAGACCAAAAGAACACCAAAAAAATCACACGCAACACCAAACCAGCACTTGACGTAGCAGCTTTTCACCATGCTTCCTGAAATGGCATTGAATGTGTCTGTCTCTGAGCTTGCACGTAAACATTCACATCTTCTTGCACCACCACTGATATCCAGTAAGAGCTAATCATCCCATTGAGCCAAGAGCTAGGATCCTGATGGTGGCTGGTTAATGAAGGTGCTGCTTGGAGAAGAACTATGTCCCATGTGGGCTGCCTGCTGCATGCTGCTCACGGAAGCCTACTAGGTGTGAATTAATGGATTCTAGTGTGAGCTTATTTCTCTGAAGTCTCTGGTTACTCTCTGATGTTGCTGCTAACCGTTCGTGCAAAGCTGAGAATCACATGAATGTTTGGTGGCCATGATGCAGTTTTAAACAGGCTGCTTTGTACAGCACTTTAAAACAAGTCAGGCAAGGAAACTGAGCAGAGTATTTGCTCAGCATGGTGTATTTGTCTGGGAGAGACCTTGGAGGGACCACATAGGTGCCAAGTAGGAAGACTCTAGCAAAGTTTTGACTTTTGAAAGTCCAAATTCACCATGACTGCTGGCTTTGGTTGAGCTGTGCTCAAAGCTCTCTGGGCTGGTTTTGCCTCTGTCTCTGTTAAGACTGCATAAAAGTCAGGTTGAAGGTGGATAGAGCTGGATCTGGCATCGATACAAAGAGCCATTTTGGTCAATGCTGTGTCTGGTTTCTCAGATATGGTCACTCTGAGCCCTGTGTGCGCCAAAGCAAGGCCACCCAAAAAGTGCTGCACCCCGGGCCTGATCCACACACTCTCTATTCTGCTTTATCCCTTTGCAGCAGTGAGAGACGGACTTTTGGAGCTGGCCGTTGGAGGTGCTTCAGCACAGGCTCCAAATTGACCTGGTGGAGCGGGGCAGTGGCTTGCGTGGTGCTGCCCTGCTAGCTGTGTCTGAACAGGCAGTTGGATAGAGCATGGCAGTGTTGACACACCTGCCTCCACTCCTGCCCTGCAGCTGCCTCTGCTGCTGCTCTGGGAAATTGTTTCCCCTCTCTTTGTTTTCAAGCTCTTCATCTTTTCTTCCTGTCAAGGTATTTGTAGCCAGGACTGTCTTGACAGCTCTGAGTCACCCATGTCCCTGAAGACAACCCGGACTCTAACACAGCCGTGCATTCCCTCCTGGGGCAGCAGGACCCTGCTGCCACCCCTTGGTGCTGATGGAGGGGTTAAAGCACAGGGTGAGCAACTTGCTTGGCCAGTGATGCTTGGAACAAGTGCTGGAGCAGATTTCAACAGGTGTTTTGGGCATGCATTTGTTCCATGCAGCAAAAACCTGATCTATATCTTAGCCTCCAGTCAAAGGCACACTAGGAATGAATAAACACATGTACCCTGGCCCACCCGGGAGCTGCTGTCTGCCAAGACACAGTGCTGTGGGGCATTAACACCTGACTTTTACACTACAGCAGCCCAAAAATGAGATATCCTTTGAGCGATGAGTGTGTCTTTGCAGTCTGATTGGGGAAACGAGCATCTGTGGTGGTAGGTAGCTGGATGCTTTGGCCGCTTGGACTCACTCCAGCGTGCTCAGCCATCATGTTAGAGAGGTGTTTTTACAGCCAGCCCCATGCAGTTGCATTGGAGGGGAACACAGGTTTTTGCTTTTTCTGAGCAGCATCAATTATGTTTTCAATATCAGGGTCTTCAGCCTTGTCAGTACAAGATCTTTATCTTCTACGTTTCTCTCACCAGACTGTAATAAAAGCTGCCACTGTTTTTTGTGTGCTTTCCATGTGTAGCTGCTTGGCAGTGACCTGTTTCCCCTCCTTCAGGCCATCAACACCTCTGTATTTTTGCTGGGGGTCTCATTTTCAGGCTTTCCCTTTTTAGGATCTGAGGTAACTCAGAATCAACACTTCCCGGCTGAGACAGCGCTTGTGTTCGACAAAACACCAGCCGCTCATCTGCCTTCCTCTTCACACCCACTCTGTGTTTCTTCTCTAGCTTTAGCACAATTTCTGCCAGGCAAATTGAATGCAACTTCTAGTTTGTTAACAAAATCAGCTGTTACAGGTTCTGTCACCAGCAGTGGTGACAAATGCCCCTCCCTGGGACAGTCCCTTCTCACTGCTCACACCTTCAATCCAACAGCTCCCATGCTTGGGGTCTGTGGGCAGCTCAGAGCTGTTGAAGTCCTTGGCAGCCCTCCTGCAAGATGTGTTCTCACAACAGCCATTTCAGCTGCTGCTTTTTTTTTTTTTATTTATTTATTCTTACAAAGATTTTAATACTCAGTAAACCAGTCTTGTGAGCTCCTACCAGTCTGAACCCCTCTGCTGCTGCACTGTAACCTGTTTTCCTCTGCTCAGGAGTAACTGGTAGTGTCTGCATATGCTACGGTCAATAAAAGTTAGTTTGCAAGGAAACCTGCCCCTCTATTTCCTGAATTTGCAAGAGCTTTAAGGGGGCCAGCAGGGGTAAGTAGTGATACTTTCAATCCCTCTGTTTTGCCCTAGAGCGCACCAGCAGCTAAGTTGAGACTTTTTTTTTTTTTAGGATACAGTCATAATATTGATCTGTCAGGTCTCCTGGCTGGGTGTAATCACAAGAGGTGAATGGGAGGCATGTTGAGGAGAACAGTGCTGTTTGGAGTAAAAATTAGAGTTGGATTCTGGCTGCAAGGAAGAAACTCACTCAGATTCCCTCAGGACAGGCCTGGCATGGGGGACTTGCACAGACGTAAAGGGAGGAGAGATTTGGCTGGCAGCATCTTTATTACTGGTACTGATGCACAAGCCAGACTGGATTTCCCAATCCAAGACAGGCAGTCAGGGCTGGCAATGAGCGCAGCCCATCTTTTCCCCTCATCAGCCACAATAAATACAGAGCTCCCTGATGCCAGCTTACAAAGGAGCAGTTTTCAGTGCGCTTAGCACACTTCAGACTTCAAACCCCAGCACTTCCAGGTTTAATGTGTTGAGTGAGGTCTGCTTGTTCTCTGGCTGTGCATCTGCTGAAAACGCCTGCCTGGCTGCCTGAGTGTCAGTCCCCTGCCTGCGGGCAGGGTGTGGAGCAGAGCTGTCACTTTCAATCAGTGGCACCAGGCACACAGTTCAGGCGGGCAGAAGAAGCAGTTGTGAAACCTCGGGAACACAGCAGCAGATGCTAGGGCATGGAAATGGGTGAACAACCAGTGGCAGCAATAAAACCCCATCCTGCTCCTTCACGTACCCCTCTGCAGGTCTCCAGGATTGCAAGTAGACTGTAGTCCTCAATTGTTCCTCATGGACATCTTTCCTCTGCTCGCTTCAGCTTGGGTTTGGATCTGTTAGCCCTTGCCGATTGCTCCCAGTGAGGAGAGGGGCTGCTTTTAAGGAATTGCCTTGTAGATGGAGACTGTTACAGGCAGCAGGACCTGCCTCCCAGTTTGTCATGGCTTTGGTGGAGAGGCTGGTATATCATCTCTTCGTGAATGTTTTGTACCCCTTCCCACTGATTTCTGGTGAATTCACTCAGTGTGAGGTGTTGCAAGACTCCAGCCTTCCTCCCTGGCTGCACAAATGCTCTGGCATCCTCCACTTGACCAGTGGGAGGAACATCTCCCCTCTATCTCAGAAACCAGCTAGGTCCTTGGGCTGGCTCCTGGTTGTGTTTGAGCCCAGGCAGGTGAAGCCTGCTTTAAAGGATCTCCTGAAATTTTGGAACAATGTCTGTGTCACACCTGCTCTGTCAGGATACGCAGGACTCCTGCCGTATTAGGTGCTGGAAAAACATAGGGTAGATTTGCCCACGCATTTCTGCAAGCCGCATGTGCTGCAAGGTTTGGGCTACAATGGGTACGTAAAACAAGTGCTGACAACATGTCAGGCCCCAGCATGACCCTGTGCAGACTGGTCAGGCTGGAGAAGCTCCTTAAAATAGCATTTACAGTGTGAGTAGTGACAGAAGTTCAGCAGATGCCACTGTAATTACTAGTGCTCACACAAAAGAAAACAGTCTAATGGATGCTGCCTTCTCACTAAAGTGTTCAGGGAGTCACAGCATTTGAAGATCCTTAAAGAGCTTTTCTAGCAGCAAAAGGTGTAAAATGTCTAGGAGCCACAGAGAATTGAGAGAAGATAATGATTTAATAAAGGGCCATGGACTGGAGGATCTCTGGGTTTTAATGGTTGAAGTCTCCCATCAGCTGAAGCAGGGCTTGACTCAGACTCAGAAGAAGGAAAATTGGAAATCCCTCCCAGAGAGGATTATTTGGTTCTGCTACACTTAAAGCACCCAGCACTGCTGATGCAGGAGGCCGTGTCTCCTCGTTGAGGAGGAGAAAGCAGGACGTATGCTGGCAGCGACCTGTCATCTCCTTTCTCATCAGCTCAGGAGCTGCTTGCTGTCACTCTGACCTTAGGAAGGGGGCATCATTAAGCTAAAGATAGGTTAGGACAGCTTGGCTGGTGTTACTGCGGGCTAGCTTCTTCCAGATTGCAACAAGCAAAGTGTTTCCTAGTGTATTAAAGTCTTGGGATGAAGATGCTGTCAAGAAACACACTGTCCATGCGTAGTTTCTTTTAGAAACCCACACGACTAGAAGTACCAAAATAAAAGCAAGGAGGGAATGATGTGTGTGGCCCAAAAAAACGCCCCAGGCCATTTTGTAAGCACACTTGCATTTATTGCCAAGCAGAGGCTGTAGCAACTGAGGAGGTCATCACATATGCCTGCAAACGTGACCAGCTGTAACTGTAACCCAGAGTTCCTAATGGAGCAGGTGACAGAAGGAAAAATAAAAATGGTTGCAAGTTGCAGGCTGCTTCTGTTGGGGGCTGCTCGAGCCCCTGCTACAGGAGCAGGAGTGCTGCCTTGCAGGCTCTGGTCTTTGGGGTGAGCAGGGGGGATATTTCAACAGCTGGAATTGGTTTCATTCCCAATTACACCTCTGATTTGGTGCTTCAGTATCACAACCTCCCTGGCTGTAGGGGCTATTCACAGACTTTAAACTGAGCATCTGCTTAGGAGCTTTGTGTGATCTCACCTGCCTGGCAGAACGGCAGCTCCTTTCCCAGACCAGCACTGCTGGAGCAGTTCAGGCTGGGGACGTGGCTCTGGCCACCAGCGCTGAAGCTCTGCTGCGCTTGGAGAGCCTGCTTAATGTGATTTAGGGATCTGAAGCCGTCAAGATCTTTAAGGCTCATTGTTCTGTCTCCTCATGGGAACGTTGCTTCTTGCAGCACAGGTGGGGTCCTAGACCTTGTACTGGCCCACCTGAGCCATCTCATCTGGAACACTCTGTCCATGGCTCTTCCAAGCCCATGACCCACCTGCTTTTGCCAAAGCCACGAGGTCTGGCACATGTGACACTAGTGAGTTTGGTGTCCTCTTGCTGCCATTCACGTGGAGCATAGGCTTGGGGTACTCCTGCAAAATGGCTTTTGCCCAGAGGTTGTTGATAGTCTTGAAACAAACCCCAGATGGGCAGAATGCTAGACCTTCAAGCGTGCCATAGCAGAGATGCCTGGCCTGACTCTAAATGATTGCTTTTGTCTACCTGAGCCACACTAGCCATGATAACATGAAGCTCGGTGCAGGCTGATAGTGAATTCAGCCATGTAGCTAATGGGGTTACCTGCTTCCAGGTCCTGAAGCTGCAGTTTACCTTGGGGGTTTCTGTATAGCATTGCGGTGTAGACATAGAGAAGCTGAGACATTTATTTGGGAATGAGAAGTCTGTTTAATTTGGGCCTGCCCTAATTGCTAGCATGAAATCCTTAATTGTGTCATTAAACTATAAAGATCATCAATATGCTTTGATCTGACAAAGAAAGATGCCTTGTGTTCAGGATGAGTCACAAATCTGTGAGTCAGGAGAAGCAAATGGATCACAAGTAAACGGCAATAAATGAATAGATTGGAGAGCACAGCATTTTGATGTTGCTAATCAAATTGTCTAAAAGGATTGAAATGATGCAAGGCTTTGAGGGGTAATCCAAGACAGCTTTTTAACTAATATTTTGTTTTTCCTCTTTCTATCCACAGACAACGTTTCCTGTGACTCCATCGCTTGCAACAAGTCCCACGATGGCTTTTAGTCCCTACCTGAGTCACGTTTCTCCTGGGATGGGCTTGGTTCCTGCAGAGCTTTTACCAAATACTCCTGTCCTGGTTTCCGGAAATCCTACTGTTACAGTACCAGGAGGCTCTGCTGGGCAGAAACTGATGCGTACGGATAAACTGGAGGTATTTGGACGTCTGATATGATACTGCTGATGGGAATGAACAGGACATGTGGTCCCAGCTGTTGCTCTCTGCTAGAATGACCTGGTGCACCACAGTGCAGAGTTTAACTTGCAGCTTTCCTAACACAGGGCTGCTGCTCTCTGCTTGAGCAGACTCTCATGTGGGACCTGATCCCAAATCCTTGGAAGTCACTGGAAATTTGGGAGCACTCACTCTTCTGATTTCAGTGGGCATTAGAGCAGGGCTGGGATTGTTGTTTTCTGTGTGTGATCTGCCACACTTAAAAAAATGCAAGTAGATGGTCTACCCTTTCACTGAGTTGAGTGGGAGATGTTTTGGAAGTAACAGACACTTTCCTTGTCTAGTGATGGGCTTACTGAGCTTTTACAGAAAGCTTTAAGCATTACACTGTTGGGAGTGGTGAGTATGGGGCATTGGAAAGATGTCTCCTCCCCCCACGTTGGCTGGGCATGCTGGGACTTAGTGTTGGAGGAATTGTAAATGTCTTTCAAACCCTAAGTAGAGGCTCCGCAGGAGGTAAGGGCTGAGGACCTGAATTCAGAGGCCCCTGCAGGTGTAAATTATAACACAGGAAGGTAGTGGAGAAGGGTGTAATTTCAAAACACGTTGTTTTGTGTTATGTACTTTGTATTGCCTTGTTGATGTCTCACCTTTCCCCACACTCAGCCTGATAGTGCACTGGTACGTGATCTATACCACCAGCTATAGTCCTCAGCAATTTTTCTCAGTTCCTCAGACAAGGAAACCTTGCAGACCTATTTTGTGATACCTTTTTCTCTACCTTTGATGCTTCGGTGGTCATAACTTAGGAAGATCTGCAAGATCTTTGTAAAGCTAGCCGTTTTTGGCAACATCTTACGAACACGTTGCAGTGTAATCAAATGCACTGTCATGTAACCCCAGGGTTGGAGTTTTATTGTGGAGGGCAGTGAGACTATTTATGTGAAAGAGGCTCCTTGTTTAAGAAAAGGTACTTGTTGCAAATAACAGCAGCATGCAACATTTAGAATTAAATGTCCTACCCAAGTGTGTGCTCCATAACAAATACATTATCCAGGTGAGACACAAATGGCAGAGTTATTAACATTTAAGCTTTAGAGGCAGGGGAGGAATCCTGAGCTCCAAAAGTTTTGGCAAAACAACACTGACTTCCTGGGGTCACTTTGCATTCTGCACAAATTCTATACTTCACTTCCATTAGGTAATTGGCCTTGGTAATGTAGTTTTTTTCATACCTTGAACCAGTTGTGAGTAGCACCAGTTGCCCCTGTGACTGTTGGTACATGTGCTACCCAAGATGAGTATGGATTTAGAATGCACACATGGTTTAATGTGGCCAACTGAACTGATATTCTGTGTTGAAAATACTGAATGAAGAATAACTTGATGTTTTGCTCAACAATGTGACTTTCTTTTAAGGTTTGTCGAGAGTTTCAGCGTGGAAATTGCACACGTGGTGAGAATGATTGCCGCTATGCTCACCCTATAGATATTGCAATGATAGACACAAATGAAAATACTGTTACAGTTTGCATGGATTACATCAAAGGTCGATGCTCTAGGGAGAAATGCAAGTACTTTCATCCCCCTGCACACCTGCAAGCCAAAATCAAGGCAGCTCAACACCAGGTGAACCAGACAGCTGCAGCTGCAATGGTAAGTAGAGCTCTTCTCAAGCTGTATTTCCATTGCTAGGAGATTTCATTTGTGTCACATGTTGTTTGTGGAAAAGTAGAGTGCTTTGTAAATGGCTGACTAGAAACCTGAGAGCATGTGCAATATGGATCCCATCTTTTCATCCTTTCTATTTCTATGTGCTCACCACAGCATGAATCCCTGAGTGGTGCCGCACATCTCGCCAGTTAGGGACATGGTGGCGAGTCCTGTGATTTTCTGACGTGTCATCATGACGTGACATGAATGCAAGTACAGCAGCACTTGGAACCAACACCTTCCCTGGCTAAGTCGCAGGTGTCAGTTTAGCTTCCTCAGTACACAACGAAAGAAAAGACTGCCTATCCCATAATACATCCTTTGCAGGAGATCCTGGCCTGTTGAAGTCAGTAGCAAAATCTCTACTGACTTAAAAGCAGACCAGATACCAGTTGTTCGAGCTTAGCAAACTTGTGCCTGATACCTTTGCCAAGGCTTAGTGAAACGGTGAGACTCAGATGAAGGGTGACTTCCTGACCTGTTCAATACTTTGGACCTGGTAGAGATGATCCCACCTGCATTTTAACTTGAATTGTGACTTTTAATACCTACAATTCTAAAAACAAGTCAAGGAAGACTTACCAGATAAAATTCCTAGCTGGAGTAAATGTTGCTATTCTGTTGAATTCAGTCTAATGGCACCTATTTATTCCAGAGATGAGAGCTGGGATGTTCAGCCTGGGGAGGGAAGAAGAGGCCCAGGGAGATCTTACCTATGTATATAAATTCCTGATGGGAGAAGTAAAGAAGACAGAGGCAGACTCTTCTCTGTGGTGCCCAGTGAAAGGACAAGAGGCAGTGGGCACAAATTGAAAATTCAGGAAATTCCATTTAAACATAAGAAAAAACTTCCTTACCATGAAGGTGATCAAACACTGCAACAGGTTGCTCCATCCTTGGAGATACTCAGAACCTGCCTGGACACAGTCCTGAGCAAGCTGCTCTACCTGACCCTGCTTTCAGCAGGGTGTTGGTCTAGATATGATCTCCAGAGGTCCCTTCCAACCTCATCTGTTCTGTGATTTTTTTTCTTTTTTTTTTTTTTAACTAGTATTAAAAAGGTTCTTGCCTCCTTTTTGGTTTAGAAGTAAGGCTACTAAAATTTTTCTGAAACCTTTTTTTTTTTTTTAAGACAGTAAAAGAGGTTGCTTTTCATTCATGGTGAAACATAATCAAAACGAGGATGATTCTAGAAATTAAACAACTGCCCTCCTTATACCATCAGTATTACCCAAATGTAATTTGAAGAACCAGTTCATACTGCAGTATTTATTTGTCCTGCAGAGTTTATTTTTTAGATTTCTTACTGGTTTTATTACTGTTGAAAAAAGAGCCCAGGTCTGTTGAAAAAGAACCTTCTGAAATGAAACTCTTGTGTTTTTTACAACTGAATTTTTACTTTTTTACTAATTATCTAGGACACTGCTACTTAACCAAAGCCAGTGCATGTTTTATTCATGCTGCTGGCTTCTTTTAAAAATGTAATTAACCTTATTTGTATGCTGTTAACTAGAACCTTTAAAATATTTATTGATGGCTTGTTGCATCACCACTGCTACCAAAACAGCTTACATTATTCATTTACTTTTCAAGGCTTGATGCATTTACTGTACCTGTTGAGGACTAAGACTTTAATAAAGGGAAGAATGGTGCCCAGTTTTCTTGGATCAAAAAACATATGCCAGACAAATGGGTGTACCTTCTAAAATAGATTTGGAATGACTTCAAATCTAAATTCAGAAGATATTTCTGAGGGACCCACTCCTGCAGTTACTTGACATGCACAATCAGTAGCTTTACTCACTCCTGCTTAGCTGAAATCAGTGCAGCACAGTCAGATGAACTGGGTCAGGCTCAGTCCCCAGTTCAGGATGGCACTTAAGCATGTGCTTGAACACCCCTTCTTTACCGGTGGTCCTTCCCTTGCCACAAGTGCTCTTGCTGACCTCTGCATGGCATGTAGCTGCAGAATTAGGGCTGAAGCCCAGTGCAAGTCCACTTGCAGGTGCTAATCCCTGAGCGCTCCTGACCCGCTGTGCCAGCTGCAGTGAATATGCTCTAAAGCACGTGTCCCATGATGACAGAGGCAAAATAGCTGACTAGCCGCTAGGCCAGGTAATTACTCAGCCACCCCACGTTGTGCATGCCTCGTCTTTTTATAATATATTGTATAATGCATTCACTTTTTTTTTTTCTCTTCGCCTCCCCAAAATGTTGCTCTCTCGACATACCTTGCTTGCTGTTTTTGTTACTGTGCTTGATCCCCCCTCCCTGGCCCATTGCCATCATGTGCTCGCTGCCTGCTAATTAAGACTCAGCCAGCTGTCAGATCACTGAAGCGACCGCTGGAGGCAACCTTTGACCTGGTACTTGGACCTTTCACCTTCTCGCTTTGCACGTAACCATCTTAGTCTGCATGAAAGCCTTCTGCACTTGGTCTGTTGTGTTTGTGCCTGCGGAGACTGCCCATCCCGGCCAGAAATGTTGCAGTGTGCGTTCAGACATGCCAATCCTGTGCCCCACACGCCATCCATTAACTGTCTGAGCTTTGCCTCCTGAAGCCTGGATGTGTTTTGGAGGCAGTGAATAACCTTGGGGGGAGGCAGCTCTGGGTTTTGAAGTGTTTTTCCAAACAGTGGCAGCTCTGGAGTCATGAGATGCGATGTTTCGGTGAGAATTTAACTCATCAGGTTTGCAGTGTGCTTGGATATGCCAGGGGACTGGGTGGCACAGGACAGATCCCGCAACTTTTCGTGGTATGCCCAAGAGCACAGCCTTGCCTGGCAGTGTTATGCGGGTACTGCCCTGCAGAAGGGTGGTCTGTGCTGTGGGCACAACTCAAATTTAGGAGGGAGAGAGCTAAGCAGCACCCTCAGAGATCTGTGCTGGGAGCTGAAGCAGGTGCAGTACAGGACTTTGGTGGCATGTTCAGTAAGTTGGGGAGATGGCTGCCACTGCAGCTCACTCTGTCTCTGGTTCCTCCCCCCAAACCCCCCAGTGGGACAGTGTCAGCAAAGGGACCTCGCTCTGGGTGCCTTTTGCTTCAGTTTCAGGCACAGAAGCTGCTCCCCAGGCTTCTATCTGCAAGGTGTCTTCCTATAAGCTACCTTTGATTATTTTCTGAGTCTCAAATATGTTTTACCTGTTTTCATGACACTCATAGCAAGGAAAAAGCCATCCTCCCAGTCTACTGTCAGTCCTGGCTCCATAGAAGACAACTCCTTCCCATTCACCCCAAATAACGAGGGATCCAATACTTCATAAAAAAAAAACCAGCTCCTGTCGCCCCACTGTAGCAGGGGAAAGGGAAGAGTGGACACAGAGGAGCCCTGAAACCTTCAAGCTAGTGTTTCTCCTCATTCCCAGAGCTAAGAAGCAGAGACTGATCCGTTCCCCTCTGAAGGGTTTTTTTTAAGCAGTGAAGAGGCTTGTTTTAGGCAGCAGCAGTAGGAAACTTTGCTAGGGACCAGCTTCCACCAGCAGTCATGGAATTACACTGTAAATGACATAACAGCCTCTCACTCCCCGCTGCTCACGGCTGGCACGGACGCAGCCCCAAAGCCAGCGCAGGCAGTGACCTACACCGTGCCTCGCTGCCCTCTCCAAGAGCCACCTCTCTGAGGAGATGTGGTCTGGCAGAGAATAGGAAAAGCCCTTTAACTCCCCTACCTTCCTAACCTCCCCCACTGAACAAAACCCCATCAGATAAGTTACTTTTAATAGTCTTCCTGCTCTAAAACATCTGAACCAGATGCAACCACGTTGTTGGAATACGTCACCTCCTCTGAACCCTTTGGGAAGGCTGCACCAGAGAAGGATTCACGGTGGTGATAAAAGCATGTGTAATCTTCAGAGAAAACTGCTCAGATTGCTTCTGCTGCTTGTCAGAGAATGGGCGCTACCTCTGCCCTCTCTCAGATCATTTTGTATTTGTCATGCCTTGGAGTGAAACAGCAAGCCAGATGCAGACCCAGCCCCTCTTTGCTAAGTGGCAAAGGGGTGAAAGTGTGATCTGCTCCCAGGAGATAGCGATCTGAGGGGAACTTTGAGGTGCAATTAAATTGTTTGTTGCAAAGATTTAATCCAGTTCTTGTCTTGCAAAAAATAACAAGAGAGTGTTGTTAACCAGCACGTGGGAAATTTTGACTTTGGCAGCGCGTTTTTATCTGTCAGTCATGCTGAAAGATTGCTTTCCATGTCATGCAGAAAAGCGGCACAAACCTTTTTGTTCAGATGCTCGTGTTCCAGCAGGAATGTGGCTTTCCCAGCCCAAAAATGGGAGGCTGCCTAGCATTTTTATGGTGGGAATTGTTCATTGGGATCAGTGCAGACTAGCACATGGATGCTGAACTGAATTAACCCTTTCACCAGTGCAGGTGGTCTGATCATGTTGCATAGGTTGCATACCCATGTGTGCACACAAACACACAGGCAAAAAATAGTCGGAAAAAGTTACTGCCAAAGGCTACCGCTACATCTGTGATGGTCAGAGCTTGTCCAGAGGGAAATCACAAACAGCAGGATGAGACGAACTCACCAAGTAAGTTCTTTGCTACAAGGGTTTAGTCCAGCTCCCATCCTGCAGCAGGGAGGCACTTGCTACAGAATTCAGTAAGGTCAAAAAGTGCTGAGATTATTGCCATTTGTAGGTGCTGCAGGACACGCTTGGGGGACTTCTTCAGAATCAGGACATGGTGCAAGACAGAAAAGTTGTATCCCTATGAGCTGTTGTAATTCCTGGAGGTCCCAAGACCGATAAAAAAATTCTGGCCTGTTTCAAATGAGACACAGTTTTTTGCTCCTGTGTCGCTGCCAGATCCCTGTGCAGGAGCTGTATTGGTCCAACTTCATCACGTGCAATTTTAGACAGCTTTCCTGGGCATTTGTAAATCGACCTTTCAGTGAGTGTGCTCCTGGCTTGGGGCTCTTACCTCAACACAAGGACTGGAGAAGTGGTGAAGCCACATCCTTCTGTCCTCGTGGGCCTTCCTGCACCTCTCTATCTAAAATAAGATAGGTTGGCAACAGGAGGAGCACCTCTTCAGGGCATGCTCCTGTACGAATGCTCCCCCAGCTGCTGGGATGGGAGAGGTGACCCAGAAGGCTGTGTCAAACCAGAAGCAGACCGAGACGGGCTCCTGGCTCCTGTGCCCAGAGCCCACGTGGCAGAGCCGGCCTTCAGGCTGCACAGCAGCTGCTACAGTGTGCTTGTTCCTTTAGAGGATGCTGGAAATGCTACGTTTATTTGGGTTTCTCCACCCAGCTGCTGTTCAGGGAGCAGTAGCGGGACTGCCGTAGCTCCTTTCTCTCCCTTGCTCCCAAGGGGCTGTAGCAGGGTAGGAGGAAGAGTGATGTTAGAGAGACGATGGGGTAGTCTGGTGTGCCTTGACATCCCCATGGCCTGTTGGTGTTTGTATGCTCCCTCTGACTGCAATGCTGGGCTCAGGAATCATCCTGTAAAGAGCCAGCACATCACGGCAAGGTCTCAAAGCCTTCAGCTGTTCTGCTTTTGGCACTGCCATTATGGGATAATGGGATTTTCGGGGTGGTGACAGCCTTTGGCCAAGAAGCAAGGAGTCAAAAGTCCATTATGTGCCTGGCACAGTTGCTTTGCTATAATTAGTAAATTTTTTTTTTGAGGCAGATTTTGGAAGCGTCTGAAAAAGAATGTTTAGCAATCAGGCACAGTAAGGAACGTGAATTTAAGCGGCAAATTCTTCAGTCACTGCAAATCTGTAAAACACCTCTGATGTACGTGGAGCTACTCCAGTCTTTGCAAGCTGCAGATCTGTCCCATGCCTGGAGGAACATTCATATAGCTGTCATTAAATAGACAAGATGTAGATACAGTCAGATTTAACATAGATATCAATGAGGGCTTACCTAGAAATGGAAACTCTTAGATCTTTACCTAAAAGACCTCATAGTAAAATACTGATCTTAAGCAAAAGATTTTGGTGTCTGTTTCTGAGAATGTTGTCCCGTGTTTCACTGTTGTCTTTTGGTACTAGCCAGAAGAAATCTGGAATGATTAAGTCCTAGTGCTGGCTCTGGATGCCTGCTAGCATTAGCAGAGGATGTGTGCATGTCTGAGGGCAGTTTTGCAAATGCAATTTCTTCTTCTAATTTTCTTTTTTTAATATTAAAACCACCCAAAAGCCACCATGTGAATAGAATGGACTAATGTTTTGCCTGGAAGTATCTTGCTTAACATTTCTCGATGAGCAGTCTCCTATAGCAAGTTAAATTTAAAGTGAAACCTGTTTCTAGATGGTAACAAACTGTTGCAAGCTTTCATTTATATTCTGTTGTGTGCTGATCTTCATAACGCTTTAAAATCTCTTTACTTGTGTCCTTTCTTCCGAGTACTGTGTGTTTGTAGCCTTAACCCTTCATTAGCTAAACCTCCTCCATTACCCACTCTTCACTGTCACCTATTAAAGAAAAAAAATAGGAGCGATAACCCTATTTTTAAGCCATTGCTTTGCTACATGGTAGACTAACAACTAGGCAGAAATGACCTGATTCTGCATGACTTCCACGTGCGTGAATCTCATTGACGTCAATGGGAGCATTACGTGCAAAAAGGACTGCAGGGCATAATTAAAAAGGACCCTTTTCTATCACAACGTGGAGAAAAAAATGTGGTTTCTACTTGGGTACAATGAAAAGCTGTAAATCATTAGAAACATTCCTGTCTCCTACGAACCTGACATACTACTTTGCTGTTGAGACATGCTTGGGTGAATGATGAGTAACTCACTGAGAAAAGTTCCTGAGTTGGGTTAATGCTTTTTACCAAGTCTGATCATGAAACAGGTTTGACGGGCTGGAAGAAGCTTGGTGGTATGATAGAACAAAAAGAGGGGATTTGCCTGATAGCAAGGCCCACCCAAATCTGTTCGAACACCAGATTTGTCAATGGCTTTTTCCACTGTTAATAATGAGTGAGCAGTATTTAACTGTTGGAGGCCACCTTCTAGAAACTGGGAGGAAGTCCAAATCTGCTGGTGGTGAGTTGTGCCGCCAGTGTGAGAGGCGGAGAATCAGGCCTGTTGTTGACCATGTTGCTCAGCCTCTATACTAACAAGTGGAAATGCGTTTTACTATGAATGTAACGTTATGCGTGTAATTGGCAACAGCTACTGCTTTATCACCTGGACACATGGCGCGGCTGCACACAAGTGTGCACGCTTCCACGTGTGCACACATACATGTAGGCAGGTGTTGAAACAGGCAGAGGCAAGCATCCCTTTTTTCCTTGGCATTTGTTGCTTATGCTAATCTTTGTGTTTTTAAATAGTCATCTACTATATTTCTCTCACCTGGTATTTTTTTTTTAAATGCTTGTTGCCTGCAACTGTTCTTCATAGTATCCTGTCCAGGTGATTACCTCTCCCCTTTCTTCTCCTTATGCTTTTTTTTTCCTCTGTGCCCAAGTCAGTCCTGCTGAAAAGGTCCCTTAGCATCCCTCCTCCTTCTGGACTCTGCCCCTTCTCTTGGTGCATTTACTAACTGCTTACCTAGTGAAGTTGTGGTTTCACCTACTACTTCTACTGTGATTTAGCTGCTCTTCTCTTTCCTGTCTCGCTAAGTTGATAAAATTGCAGGTGATTTGCAGCCAAGACCCCCTATTATTTATTGCATGCTTGATCTACATGTGGGCCCCTTTTTTTACTCCACTTGTCTTTAATGACTCCCTTATCCACAGGCCCTGCCGCCTGGTGCACTTCAACCTTTACCAAAGAGGCCAGCACTTGAAAAAAACAATGGTGCCACCACAGTCTTTAACCCAAGCGTTTTCCACTACCAACAGGCTCTAGCCAACATGCAGTTGCAACAGCCTACATTCATCCCTACAGGTAAGTGTCTTCTTGCTTTCCTCAGCATCATAGTTGTCTTTTTTTATGACCTAGGCATTGAGCTAATGAGCAGATTTGTAAGGGTCCTTAGCAAAAGAGTATCAGTGTGTAGTTTCATGTTAAAAATGGATGAAAAGTTAACGTTTGTTGTTTGACTTTTTTTTCCTTCACCTACTACAATTCAGAGCTTTTTACTTGTAAAGATCCCTTCTTAGCCTTTTTTGTTTGGTTTTGGGTTTTTTTAAGTGGTCGAACTAAGAAAAATGTCTGCATGTTTCTTGAATTCATACTTTCTGTTTCTCCTCCTTATGGTTCAACTGGTTAATCCCAAATTAATTCTTTGACTCTTACATAGCACTCTCACAGACTCATGTTAAAATGTCTTGTGGACCTCTATGCCTGCTCGCTTGAAGGTGCAGGTATCTTTCTGAGCTTCTATCTCAGTGACCTACATATTCCAGCAGCCATGATGTTTATGGAGGGAATGGTTCGTCTTTAGTAAATACAAATTATATAATCCTCTTTAAAGGCATATATTTCCCTCTTGCTTGTCTTTTGACCAGTACGATAGCCTAAGCTTTTTAAAAGCAATTTAACTCCCAGCTTTTATTCTACCTTTAAGGTCTCGGAGTAAAATTGAAAGATGCAGTTCAGTAATTCATACAGGACTCAAAATATTGATGTGGCAGAAGTGACTGCTGACTAGCCAATTAACCTCTATTCCTGCAGCCAAATGAAAAACAAAACCTGCTTAGAGTAGTAAGTATTATAAGTGGCTGAATTAGGAATATTCCAGAGCTGATAGGTTGTTTTTTAGTATCGTTATTATCATTGCAGAGCATCATAAGAAAACAAACGCCCAATGTTTTTAATGTTTAATGCTGTATTCACTTGCCAGATGATATTTATGAAAACATACAAAGTGTTTCTCTGGGCTGGCCCCTCAAGGTGAACACACAGTGAACCTGGACCTTGGCCTTGCTGTTCCTTGGGGTCAGGGGAAAAGCTTTAGAGACAGTCCTATACTGAGACCAAACTGCCTCAGGTGTGAGCATGGGTCCAGAGAGCTGGGACCTAAACCCTGTGCTTGTGTGGCGTTTCTGTTATGAGGGCACTTGGAGGCACTCAGAACTCAGCAGCCGCCAAGATGTTCTTCCAGGGAAGTGGAGTCTTGTATGGAGAGACGGAGGGAGGGACTCGAGTAGTAGCCGTCTGCTCTGCAAAGTGCTCTTGGAGGGGATCGGCTGAGCTGACCTTACCACAACTCTGTTAATGTGCCAACCGAAATACTTCTTCAGGAAACACTGACACCTTTGAGAATGCCAAGTCTCCCAGCTGGCTACACGCTCCTCTTCCTTGAGGTCGCAGTTGCCAAAGTTGACATAAGGACATGTATTTCTGGTGCAAGCACCATAAATTAGCTTTTACCCAGCACTCTCATTGTGCTGTTGTGCCCTGTCTCATGGCAATGAAATTACGTGCAGGGCTGATGCGTAACAGGTCTATTTGCTGGCACCTGCTCTCGTCTGAGGACATTAATGCTGGTCAGAGCAGCAAATTTCCAGTCAGGGGACGGATCTCTGATGAATTTACGTTATGCATCCCTGTTTTCCCTTATGCATCAGACTGCAGATCTGGTCTCAGTCTTTGCAGTTGTCTGGAAAGCGAAGCAGAGAAGTGGCACGTAGTAGCTCACACCGTGGGGAGGGGAAGCGAGCTGTTGCTTTTCTTAGTTTCTTCTGTTCAGTTATTGAGAGATCAGCATTGTGGGTTGCCATGGGGGGGAAAGTCAGGATGTCTATTGAAAATGGCATCATCACTACAATTGTTTCAAGCCCAGAAAAAACTGCCTCTTTCAGCTTAAACTAGAGACTTTGAATCCTGGTCCCTGCTTGCAGGAGTAAATTGCTTTTGGAAAGTCGGTTTTAACATGAGTGTGACGTTCCTCTAAGGGCAATTTGTTTTCTGCTGACATGATCAGAAAGAAATCAACATAACCCAATACCAAAACAACCCTGATTTCTAGGATAGATCATATAATTTAATATCAGGGTGGTAGAAGAAATATATTCTCTACTACCCAAGAATTCAAGAATTAATTTGGTTTGCTATGATCTCTTAAAACTGAGTTTAAACTATTTATGTACCAATATGCAGAATCTGTTTGCATGTGCTTAAATACTGAATGCTGCAAAGAGAATACCTGCTTTTTAGTTAAAGTGATTTCTAACACTGAAGCTTCACTAATGAAATATCCCTTTTGTTCATCTTTCCACGCTTCAATGCATGGTGTGCAGGGTCAGTTCTGTGCATGACACCCACTGCAAGCGTTGGTAGGTTTTTCTACACAAACTTCTCAACTTTTCCTAATCTGAAAGAGACAGCAAGTTAGTATGCATCAGTGAGAACCTGGGTGGCTGAGTGGTGTGACTGTCTATCTGCTGTCTTCTTTGAGGCTTAAATGGTTGTATCCCTTCTAATTTCTGTTCAGTGCAGTGTTTCGTGTGACTAATAAGAGAATCCAAGGTGATGTGTTTCCACCCCTATTTAGTTCTGCTGCAGAAACAAAAATTTGTCACTTAAATGTCTTTACAATCCATTTAAGTTATCCAACAAAAGGAAATAGCAATGGTAGGATCCTGTTGGTTTATTTTTTGTATCGGGCATCAGGTGGATTACAGCTTGGATTTTCGGTTGTCCTTCTGAGGACATTTTAGGAGACTGGTTTAATAAAGGCGCTAAGGAGGAACACATCTGGGGTCAGCCCCTCTGCCAGAGCAGGGCACTGCTTGTACAGCAAGAGAAGCAGGGCTTAGACCATGGACTAGCTGAAGATTCATCACTTTAGTGAAGTGTCAGCTGTGCAGGTACAAGGGGCTGTAGGGAGGTACTGCTGCTGGTGCACATGGGATACAGTGAGGTGACAGGGCTGAGTACACGCTCGTTGCTGCTGCAGGGGTCCAGTATGTTCAGGCTCAGCATCTGGGTCTCACTGGGAACCTGTGCAGGTCTTTGAGGGACCTTCCCCTCTGCCTACAGCTGCTGGGCACAGCAGGGTGGGTGAAAGCTGAGCTTTCATCCTCCAACCAAGGTTATACAAGACTGTCAGCATCCAGGTGTATGCCGGCTTCAGCCAGAGGGAGGAAGGTGGGAGCAGGAGCCCTGGGGAGGGTGCAAGGCTTTCAAGGAGCAGGTCTGAAAGCTTTGGCAGGAATGGCTAAGCACTCTGCTCTCGAACCTCCCCATCCCTATAGTGCAGGGAGGACACACCGCTTGCATGACGGGGAGCTGAGCCCTTCAAACACACCTCTGCCTGTAGGAAACCCCAACCCACACGCTCCAACGTCCTGTGGCTGAAGCGTGCCCAGCCCGGAGGCATGCACACTCCCCGCTGGGGCCGGCCGTGTCTGCTGGGGTGGAGGGGAAGGCAAGCCTGCTTCCCTGCCGCATGTTTGCAGGGATGGCCGGGCCTTCTCACAGGCTCCCCAGCCCCGCAAACCCCCCCGGGTTTGGGGGATGCCCATGTGCGCCCAGGAGCATCCCCTCCAGCACCATGCTCTGCAGGACATGCAGCTTTAGGAGGCTGCCGAGCTCCCTGCTGCTGTGTTCTTTTGGATGCTCTTTCTGCAAATTGTAGCTGTTCAGATGCATTTGTGTATTTTTCCCCTCTTGGCCCCCTCCCCTCTCTATTCCCCCACCCCCCCGCAAGAGGGGAATTGTGCCAGATCCTCTAGAATTAGGGTGGAAAGGAAGCACGCTGAATTTGTACGGAGAGAGCTCAGGCTGCCAGCCACTCGTATGCTGTGCCTCCAGCTCTGTCCCATGCCGAAACATCGTCCCTGCTAGAGAGAGGCAAGAAAACCCAGTGAAAGGGCTGCGGCAGCCGCTGCAAAGTGCATCATGTACCTCTGGTTGCTGGCGGGGACGGGGTGGGGAGGGAAGGGGACAAGCTTTCCCAGGTGGGTGGGAGGGTGCGCTTGCCAAAATGTCCCCACCCAAAGGAACGTGCACTGGCTGCGTCTAACTCCCCACGGGTGCGAGCTGACGTGGGCTTTTGCTAGCACACCCGCCCTCTCCCCCCTTCGGAAATTTGGCCCTCGGAGTCTAATACATCATTGTTCTGCTTATAAATGTACTAAGTGTTGAGAATGTTTTGGTTTTTTCCTTAATTATAATTGTAATTGGCTTTTCCCCTTCTCTCTTGTTTATTTTTTTTCCCAACGCTGTCTTGCTTTGCACTGTGATTGCATGCTGCGCCCCGATGTGTCCTTCATGACGATGTCACATGGCTTGTTGCTGTGATTCCTGCCACGCCCCCAAATCCACCACATGTTGCCATGGTTACATTAAAAAAAAACCAAAAAAAAAAAAAAAAAACGCTCCACCCTCCCGTATGTCGCTTCCATGGTTCCCTTCCGAAAGTGCCCATGATGCACGGTGCTACGCCCACCACTGTGTCTGCAGCAACAACTCCTGCCACCAGCGTCCCCTTCGCTGCAACAGCTACCGCCAATCAGGTTTGGCCCTTTCAATGGCTTTCTTTCACGTGTTCAGATCTCGAGGACCGGGCGAGGGCCGGATCCTGCGTGGGGCCGAGCGCCTTCCCGACCCGCTCGGCTTGGCGTAGGCTCGGGCGCGCAGAGGCAGCGTGTGCGTGTGTGCGCGCGTGTGTGTGTGTATGTGTGCGTGTCCGGGGATCGGTGAGGGGGCACCGGCCGGTCCTGCCACGTGCGGGATGGGCGGCGAGCCTGGCCGGAGCGTAGGGATGGGCGATTGGCAGGGGTGCAGGCGCTTCTCCAAAAAACAACACCCTCTGTGGGTCCTGAAAAAATGGGCTGTGAAACTCCCAACCATACTGTCACACAAGACCTGCAGCACTTCTGCTTTCAGTCTCAAGCAGAAATACCACCCTGAGCATCCTTCCCCGTGGTATTTTGGCATGTCCTCTCCTGGCTGGAAAGTGGAAGTGAAAACACAAAGCAGCCTCCCCACACTGCAAGATTGGACTCTAAAAACAACCAAAAAAACAAACAAAAAAACCCAACCACCAACCAAACCCCAAAAAATCAGGGGCGAGGCTATGAAGTCTGAAGCTTATTTATGCCAGTAACGTCACCCATCCCTACAGAAATGATTCTGGATGTGCAGTACGTGCCGTTGTAGCACTGCCATAAGTGTACAGGATTTCATGCATGTCTGCCGAGCCATAATTCTCTCCAAAACTTTCCTCTGAAGATACTGAGTTGTGATGGCTGCTTCCGCACCAGTCCTGAACTGTATATGCACAACCTGTCCTAGTGATGCTTCCTGATAATTTGGTGTGCCACAACTTTTCCCAGTCAGACCAGAGACATTTCAAACACTTTTTTTATTTTTCCCCCAATACTAATTTTAGCATTTTTATTTGTCATGCTCTCAGGTTTAGAGCTATTGCCAAGAAAATGGGGTGTCACTTTGTTCTTTAGGAGGCTGTTAGCCATGCTGACTGTCAGTAATATCTCAGGGGGCATCCTCTAGTCTTTTGCTAGTGTGAAGTCACGAGGCTTTCAGTAGAATATTTGCCTGCATAAGTCCTAGGCAGTGTTTTACTGCTTGCAGTAGGGATTGCTAGTCTTTTTCTGTGCTTTGTTGTTATTTTCAGGTAGAGCAGGTCTTACTCATACTCGTATTGGTCATGAGAAGAAAGCAGAAATTCCTGTGCAGTGTTGCTCTGTGGCTGTATGAGTCCTGTTTCAGCCAGATAGTTTCAGGGCATATCTGTCTTACTTGTAGTCTATGGAGTTAAAATCCCAGTACAATCACCACATACTCCACGAGGCATCAGTAGTGATGCAGCTACGTTGTACTTAATGTGTGGCAAAATAAAGACATCTTGGGAATGGATCCTGTTTTATAAGACACTGATGTACTTACTAACCTGATACTGAAGACAGAATGAGCAGCACAATCTCAAGACAATGTTTTAATGTATTGTGTTCTTTGTTTTTTTTTGCTGTAGATATCCCAGTTATCAGTAGATGAACTGAGTAGCAGCATGTTTGTTTCACAGATGTAGAAGTTCCCGATAGAACAGTAAGTTCCTTTTTGGTATTTCTCTTTACGGTGGACTGCTTTGTACAAGGGCAGTGCATCCCCCAAAAGGAGGGCTGGCTCGGGCAGAGGGACCGAGCCTGCAGGACCCCAGTGGCTTCACGCTCTGCCAACTCAACAGAAATTCAGCAGCTGCAGCACAGATACGGACCAGTCCTATGGTTTATAACAAGCAATGTTTCCTTGTGTCTAAAATATCTGTTTTACGGTGTTCGTGGCCTCCCTTCTTACATCCCCCTGAGTCTGATGGCTGTGTTTACAGATTACTCTTCCTTTGCACAGCTCCCAGCTGCCTGCAGATGCCTCAGGGGTTTGCACTATTGATGGCAAAGACTGCTCTGGTAATGAGTCAGCTGAAAAGGTGTAACTTCTCTTCTGCTGTTAGTGGCATATTTCCTTTCCTGGGGTAAGCAGGACTGGGTCATCATCAGCTGCTGTGCATCTGCAAGGCTGGCTTGGTCTGAGCAGAGATCTGTTCAGCTGCAGTGGGAGCCTGGCTTATGGTGGGTTTCTTCAAGAGGTCCTTGTATGTGTTTAAGACCAGGATGAATGCCACAAGCAACATATCCTTCACCCCGCCTACAGATCCTGGGCTTCCCTAGGCTGCTAGGTTTCTCTGAGTGGGAACGGTGGAGGAGTTTGTCCTTTTCTTTGATTTACAAACTATTATTTCACAGCTGTAGCAGCGGTGTCATTTTTCCATTGCTTTTCTTTGTGAGAGTTAGCTGATGTTCATGAGAGAAAATCCCTTGAGGGTTTCAGTTCATCACTGTATTTTTTTACCCCGAGAGACTAAAGAGCAGTTCGCTTCAACAGAAGGTCACCAGTTTTTTCCAATGCAAGCCATTTAGTATACACAGATATGCAACCCATTTCTTCCTTAGGTCACGTGTTACAGGCAAGTACTTAAATGCTGGAAATTAATTTGGCAAGCAATTCTCTAATGATGTCTTTAGCGATCGACAGAAGTTACTCATCTTGATGGTGGCCCTTATCTCTGCTGACGTTAATAAAGTACCGTATGTACAAATGACCCGCGAACTGTGGCCATGGACCCTTGTCTACGTAGGGGTGAACACCAAGCTATCCCCATTAGCGAAAATGTTCTGTGTTACACAGTGTACTGCTCTCCCAAAGAACAGACAGACAGACATGACACCTGACATGTTAACCATTTCCATAACACATGCAAAATAGCCTGTTCCACCCCATAAGGAAATCATTTGCATTGGAAGAGCCTCATTTTTTAACTCTTTGAGATTGTTTTCAGCATTTATTTCAGGAAACTTCTTTTTAATGAATTCTTTTCACTTTTACGTGTGTGTGTGTCTGTGTGCTTAAACTCACACTGCCAATAGTTAGTGATTTCAGACTAGGTGAGGAACTTCCATGGGATATATTTCTTTACTAAGTAGGGAGCACGGCACAGTCAGTTGAGAAAAGCATCGGCAGTGCTGTTAAGGACCATGAAAAACCTTTGCTTGAAAGAACTAGCGTTAATGTATTGAATTTGATGGGATTTCTTGGGGATCAGGCTACTGGGCATGGAGAAGGTCTGGGTCAGAGAAGGAGCCTGTTCTTCACGAGGGCAGTGTGAGCACATGCATAAGCCATCGCTCTGCCAGAAGCACTTGTCCTCTTAACACCTTGCAGCTGGGGGACATAAACCACCTTTGGAGGCTGGTAGAACAGGGCTATGTCCCCCAGCATCCCCAGTGCTCACAGACCCACCAGTGACCATTTTCCTGCAGCAGCCTGTGTGTTTTGATCCTATTCCTGGGTTGTTACCCACCATCTCCGTGCATAAACTAAAGGCAAGCAAATCTCTTGAGGACACATCGTTTCACACTACCACCCGAGCATGTGAAATTATGCATGTGCTCAAGTGTTTTGCCAGATGAGGACCTTGGCTGGCACTCTGCAGTGCTGAGGGGCAGAGGGGCAATTCCCAAAGCTGCCCTGAGTGGGAGTTGGGTAATTGAAATACTTGCTTCTCTAGCAGATGTTTTTCTTTTCCTCCATAGTTGGTGAGGTCCTGGTAGCCAGGCTGGCTAGTCTAGCTCTGCAGGAGACAAGAGTTGGGTCCTTCAGGAGAGTGTCTTCATGAGTACATCTCAAGAGAGGCAATTTGCTCCCAGAAGAGGGTCTCCTGAGCACAGGGTTTCTGTGTCTGTGTTTTGTCTCTGGGCCCTATTTGCCTTTGGCTCATGGCTCCTTAGATTTTAATGTGACTGTGGCTCTCTCTAAAGGAAACGGGAGCTAACAGGGGTCAGGGATTCCTTTGGCCCTCTCCTTAGTCACTCTCTACCTGCCATTCTGTCCAAAAATAAGACTATTATTCGCCCACCTCCCTCTTTCACTAATTGTCTTATCAGTATGTGTGTGAAGCACACTGGAAATGGAAAGCCCTAAGTGCAGATTAAAGAGGATGCCAAGTGTGTTATTAGCAATTTCACCCTACATCAGAAAATTAAGGGAATAAAATGTTTTCTCTCTGCAACATACTAATGGCAACCTCTTGGGCAATGCAGTGAGGATGTAAATGTATCTTATTAGAATGACTTTTATTACAATATAGATATCTCTCTCTCTCTAACTTCTCACTCTTTCTTTGTTGTTTTTTCTTTCCCCTGCAGCAGACCATGTTGAAATTCTGAACAGTAAAATTATGGAGCACCAGGACTTCTTGGTGGGAAGCTGCGCATGGCCTTTCTGTATATATCCCCTCTTCCCTCTATCGTTCTCTACCACCTCTACAGTAAGCCTGTTGCAGCCTACATGTTAACCAAAAACTGATCAATGGGAATGTCAAAAAAAAAAAAAAAAAAAAAGCACTATAGAAACAATTAACAAACAGCTCTCTGTTATATGAGATATACAAGTAGAAAATTATAATAGACTTTTATAACACATTACTTTAACACACTTAATCATTTTATGACTACCATCCTGATAAGTGCATCTGCACAGCGGACTGTTGGTTTACTGTATACTATCGATGGATAAATGTTTGTCTTGTTTTTAAAGTGTTATCTTACTGTTTTGTTTACATCATAGTCTATGGATTTGTTTTAAAGTGTACATCATTATCAAGTATACTCAATACCGTTTTTTCATTATTGTTATGTCTTAAGTTTTCATATACTGTAGGTTTTATGGGTTTTTGTTTGTTTTTTACTAAAAATGTTATTGTGGGAAACAGGAATTATGTGCTTGAAAAACACGACACAGGAATGTTCTGCCCTTTGCTGGATTTTGCTGTTAATGTCAGCTAAAGTTGCTTGTGTTAAATGCTCCTTTTATCATTTAAAATTTGCCTTCAGATAGACTCCAAATTTTTAGTACAAGTGGTATGAAAGGACAGTTGTCATTTTAGTCCAGTTCAGGGTATTGCTTTCAATACAATGAGCTGATTCTGGAAACTTTTGGAAAAAAAAAAACACAAAAGCCCAGGCTCAGTAAGGGGACAGGAACGATTTGCTCAGACAGTGGTAAGCATCAAGGGATTTCTGCAGTTCTGTTGTCCATTGAAGTGCATTCTCAGCTGCAAACGGCGCACAATCTCTCTTGCTGTTCTCATGGTGCAGTCAAAAAAAAAAAAAAATTAGATGGTGAAGTGAGACAGCTTCAGCTGGGCAAAGACTCATTGCGTTGGAGAGGAGCAAATGCCAACCGTTAGCTGGAATGGGCCCATAACCGCAACTTAGCCCAAGCTGGGTCGTACCACGCCCAGGGGCTTGTCTCCACTAAACGTGCTGAAACATTTTGGCCTGAAATCTTATGTGGCTTTTCTTGAAATTTTGTCAGCGTGTACCTATTATTTAATCACCATTTTCCATAAGTGGGTGACTTTTTTGCCCCATGATCTCTGGCCCTTTAAAGCAAACACAACAGTAACAAAGCAGGAGAAAGCTCAGCATAAGCTTTCTACTGTATATAAACATTCATCTCAATGGAGCTCCTATAGATCAGTGGATTTATTTTGGCACCTTCTACTTGATCAAGAGCAATGTTTGCCGCACAACAAGGGCTAGTTCTCAATACCTCCTTTACATATGCATGAATGAAACGATTTCCAGCCCGTGCACCCTGGACAGCCCCAGCCTGTCGTTATGCTGCGTTGCTGAACAATGTGGCTGCAGAATGCATTTTGGTTGAGGATACAGCCAAATTCATCCCGGTCATAGCTCTACAGTATCATTGGCATTATGGAAGAAATGGATTTGCTACTGTAAATCCACGAACTCCATACAAGGAGAAAGAGAATCGTTATTGAAACCAAGCAAGAGGCCAGCTCTCAGCATCCGGAGGGCCAGCCACCCCAAGCTCACGATGGTTCTGTAGGGTGCCAAATTCTGACAACCAGGTTTTCTTTTCTTTTCCAAGCTCCTTGGCCTTGGTTAGAGACTTCCCTTGCCCCCTCTCCTCTGGTGTGAGCGCAGACAGTTTACTAGATGTGTATCTCCACGGACCACAAGTGATGGAGGGGCATCTAGGGCACAGCTGATGCACCCCAGAACAGGCTCTGACCATCTGCCTGTGGAGACTCATTCATAGGAAGAACCTTGGAAGAGCCCAGCTCAAAAAGGCCTTGAGCCAGAAGGAATCTCTCCATTCATTTCAGCAGGCTTTGAACCAAACCCTGAGAGAGGGGAAGAAACATCCCCACCCCCCTTATGAACCCTGTGCTTTAACAGTCGCTTGTGTCCATAGATGTTCCCCAGCCATCAGCGTTCACAAGCAGCAGCATTGCCTGAAATCAGTGACTCTCATTTATATTGGTGACTGCATACCTGTTCTTTTCACCACTGAGTTTCTGTTTCCCAAAACCATAACATTGTTAGTGGAAAAAAGTGGATTTGAGTACTTCCTGTTTGAAATTATTTGTGTATCAAAAATGGGTTTTGCACAACCTGTGCCAGTGCCTCAACAAAGAACAGAGCTGATCTTAAGCCAGAAAGGATGCATTCAAGCTTGTATGGCTTTATGAGTTCAAGGAGGTTGGAATTTTTTCAGTGCTAAATGGATTTTTGTATATCTTGACACTTTGATGTAACCTCCTCTTTTATTTATCGACTTAAACATCTGGCATAGATGTGCATAGAATGTAAACCTAGAATACAGCTGTTTTCATGTCACATTTAAAGCACTGAAAAAAAAAAAGCATTTAAGGATTATTTTTTATTAAAGAGGTCCAATGAGGGATGTTCAGGGTAGTTATATTAGGTGCCACAACAGTTTTTATATTGCTGGCAAATTTAGAGTTAATTTGTAAATGAGTTTAAAGAAAGAAAAGCTTGAAGCACTAAACTTCACCAAATTCAAAACAATCTCGGCAAAAATGCCATTTTGAGGTAGCACTATTTAAACTAGTTGTGCAATGACTTGCTCTAATTTTCTTTGTTCAAGAAAGAAAAGAAAAAAAAAAGTCGCCAGACTATAAATTTCCTAAATAGACTATTACAAAGTCACCGAGCTAGTTAGTGACTCTAAACAAATGTCATAAAAGCATGAATATCATCCTTTATTTGACAAGAGATGTATGTAAGTTTGTTTAAATCGATATAATTTTAGTGACATTTTTATAAGCTTCCCACTTTCCATGAACCTATATTTTTTATTTATCCAAAGTTATTTCTCTTTGTCCATTTCTCTCAGCCTTATGCAAACAATATGCAAGAAATGCTGAAACTTGGATAAAACGGGTCATGCAGAGGGAAAATGAAAGCTGAGATTGATCATTTTCACGAAAAAAGGTTGTTAGTAGTTTCAATAAAAAGTACTACTACTAAACTGTAACATAAGCAGACAATAAAAGAGGGATTTAAAATAAAATGGATTCATAAAACTATTAAGATTATTTTTGTTAAATACAGTGTTTTTAGTAATTTGGAACATGATTTCACAATCAGCCGTGTTTTTTAGTTGGAAATTTCTAGCTGATGATTTTTGACTGTGTATTTTTGCATCGCGATGTTCTAGAAACCGTTACCTCCCTGGCCAGCCTGCGCCGGCCCCCTTCCCGAGCACTCCGAAGCGCTTTTCCTCCCTGCCATCCATCCTTGCCGTCTCGCACCACGCTCGGAGTGTTCCCGAACGGCGGCACCGCCAGGCTGGCCGCCGACCACAGCCGCGCCGGCGCTCCGGGGTCCCGCGGTGGGGTCCTCCCGGCGTGCCGGTGGCGGCGGACGTCCCGCCGGAGCTGGGCCACCACCATCGAGGCGGCGATGGAGATGGGTATGTGTCTCGTGGGTGCAGCTGGCCGGAGGAGGATACGCGCGTGCCTGGCGAGACGTCTTCTCCTCCGCCTCGCGGGCTGCCGGCTGGCGCGGTCGAGTAGCTCTAGGACACGCGGGTACACAATGATTGAGAAACTGGAGTCCTCGTTTTGTTTATCCCTTGTACATTTCACAGACATGAAAATTGAAAAAGGTGAAATTTATGAGGAAAATCTAATTTCCCATTCCTGTTGAATGGATTTAGTTTGATATTGACCTGATTTTACCATGTGCCTGTTGAAGGCCTTAGAGTATATACTGTATGTTAAAGACTGTAATAACTTTTAAAAAAAAAAAAATAGTTGATAGCCTAATCCAAATGTAAATAGAGCTACAACACATTGTTACTAGGCTACAACGCATTAATTCATGTCATATATTTTCATTTCTCTACCATTAGTTTTTAAGGTTTTCATTATTGCTTTTTTTGATATCTTTAGTAACTAATGAATTTAATTTTGAAGGAGAGTTAGAGAAAGTTTAAAATTTTTAATACATGTATTCAGCCCATTTAGTTATATTCTAAACCAACACTGAAGCATGGTAAGGTATAGAATACAGTCCATAACTAGTTTGTATAGTTTACAGTTTAAGAACAAAATTAACTTTGTATGTAACTCCTACAATGATAGATTCATTGTTAACTAATTATATTAAGTTGTTGTTGCTATGGCAACAAAACTACAACATGGCTACCTTTGTATACATTATTTGTGAAATTTTCACATGTAAATTAAAAGTGATGTGTAACAGTATGAGCTTGTTAAAGGTACAGTTCGATACTGTCAGATAAAGATATGATTGAATATTTTTAAAATCCCAAAGTCCCATGTGAACGCTGAATTTGTGTCTTTAAGGTCACTTTTTCAGTCAAGAAGTTTACAACACATGGATTTAGAGTCAGGTTTTATAGCTTGTAGAAATTGTTGTGTGGCAAGGGTTATTCCACAGTATTTTCACTTCAAAAACACGACAGCCTGTATTTACGACGTAGTGACCGGTCTTGCTTTCATTTCACATTCATTCACACGGTGGGAATTCAGAATTAATCCGTTTCAGTACTGTAGCTCTGCCTGCAATTTTCTTTTCTCCAGAAATTGAGCACTCACGCAATTACGTTACGATCAGGGCTAAATAATTAAGCATATAACTATTTTAATACTAATTTATATTAGCAAAAACTGTACATAAGAAAAAAAAATATTGTGGAATGACCCCGTAACAGTGTTGAAGATACAAATATGCTGCAGTTAAACTGATTCAGTTAGTGTACGAATGTGTGAGACACACCTTTTTTGCACTTATGTACATAGTCCACGAAAGAAATCCTTGGAACTTATTTTGAATATAAAAAGTCTGTAATAATACAGGAAAAGTTTGTAAAAGAGATAGGTATTACTAAGGCTTTGAAAAGGAGGAGTTTTTTGCTATAAAACTTATCTGAAAGCATGATGTTGCTTTGCTGTTGTAAAAGCTTTGTAGTTTGCCATAGCTTATTATACAGCAGACTGATAACAGGTCAGCTCCAACCTGCAGCACAGAGAAATGGGAAACAGTGTGTAATTAACTAGTAAGGTCACTAGCAAAGATTTGAATTACTTTTTTTTCTTTTTTAATCGGCCTACATTTTCAAACACACCCTAGGTCATGTTTCTGATAGGTTGTGTTCTCGGTGAATCCTATTAGGACCGATAGGTCCGTGGCGGCATACACACATTTTTCCTAGCACCTAATCCTATTTCTAGCTGGAAGTGTTTATCTGTTAGAGGTGACTGTCACTGCAGCGAGTGTTTTAAATCCCAGAGGGAATTTGAAATATCACAACTTACTGGTTTTTTTGGTTTTGCGGTTTTGTTTTTTTTCACCCTTTTGGGGCAAGGTAACAAAATGGAAGGGACTGATGAGTGGATGGACAGGGGAGGTTTTGGATTGTCTCTGGCCATTTTCCTCTGCTGTACGGCAGCCGTGGTGTTCGTTTGAGAGAACCAGGTGGCAGCGCTGCCTGGTGCTGCCTGCTCCGGCGGCACTGCCGGGTGGATGTTGGGGCGGGGAGGTGGAGGCTGAGCATGGCAGCGTGGCCAGCTTGGTGCTCCCGGCTGGGGCTAACAAGCCCCATTGAAATGCCACCAAAGGAGAGCACGGCCGTGGTCCCCCAGCCCGCCGAGCAGCCTCTTGGTTCCCTTTCCTCTGTGTTGGTGGTACTGCCGGGGCTCGGCAGTACAGGGGGGATTTTGGAGAAGCTGAAGCACCTGTGTTGACCCATTTACTTTTGATTGGAACAAGTGTTTTTTCCTTTTTGCAAAACCCAAGCCCCAGACTTGCTTCAGAAAGGTCGCTGGTTTTGCCGTGAGGCTGGTCCCGACTCAAGCAATGAGTTGAGCACCGCAGAGCGGAACCAATGGGTGGTGGCACCCGATGTCACCGTCTCCCTTTCCTCCCATCCCAGGGTTGGGGGCTGAGGTGTCGCTGCCAAGCGTAAGACCTGCTCTTCGGCCGCTACTGCTGGCTTCTCAGAGGCTTCCGATGCCTCGCGATGCCAGCGAGTGCCCAGCCAGCCTGTTTTGCACCAGGGGTTTGTTTAAGTGGGTGGTTTGCTGAATTGGAGCCGTAGCATCATGCGGTCCCGGTGTCTTTAAAACAGGAAGAAATCAGATGTTGCCTCTATTCATGGGTGTTCTAATAACCTAGATTTTAATACAAAATAATCAGCTAATTCTAGCCACTATGCTATTAAGGCTTCCCTTTGCCGTAATCGATTTCTACAATCGAGCTCTTTCTCGTTTCTAGGATTATGAGAGAAAAATACTTTGCACTATGTGAAATGAATCGTAGCTGGTCAAAATTCTTTTCTTTGGGGTATGAGCATGATCGTGACAACGCTGCTAAAATCTTTGCTAGTGATCGTTACTGACATCCTCTATCATCAAAAATATATGCCTCTCAAATGCGGTATTTAGACATGCAAAAATAACACAACTGTTAAATAAAATGAAGTTATTTTTCCAAACACACAACAGAGAGAATTACCTGACACCGAATTACAAGGTTCCAGTTCTTTATTACTGTACACAGATGCTATTTGATAGTGGTGGAAGCCAAATGATTTTGTTGCCATGGCTTTTGTATCCTAGCAGATGAGGGGATGATAAGACCATTCTTAGATTGGATTATGGGATTTTTTTTTTCTTTCCAATTAGCTTTGTTTTAATTATATTTTTATTTTAAATCATGAAAATGAACCAAGACTCCCCACACTCTTTATTGTATCACCTGACAACAGATCACTATTTTTTTTTTATAGATAATTGTATTTTAGGCAATCACTAAAATCAAAGAGAGAACGTTCTCCTAAATTGTCAATTTTTAATTTAAATATATAAAAACATTTATACTGTACTGTGTAAAGTAGATCTTTGAAGCACATTCTTCTTTTCATAGGCATTTCTGGTAAAACAAAGTAAGGGAAACATTAGATATCAATTTAATGGTATAGTTTAGAAAATATATACAAACAATTACAGTTAGCCCTGTGGAATTGTAAGAAATTAAAATATCATCGGATCCAGACAGGCGTAGGCTAATGCAATATTTGAGTTCCGTAACACGATAGTTCATTCCCTCAACTGCTACCAACAGGGTGTACGCTTTGAATTTATTTTTCTTTTTGCCACGTTATATTGCTGTAGTGCTTGTACGTGCTTTAGAAATGTGCATAATGCTACTCATTTTAGTATGTTACTTCTATATTGTTATTGTTTATTTTTTGATCTTTTAATAAAGTGTATAAAATTCTTGGTTATGTTTTTTATGGATCCATATCTACACATTAATAGGAGTTTACTTTAAAAACTTTTCAAGTTCCAGTTTATTAGTCCCAAACTTCAAAGGTTCTGATGTAAAAATAATAACTAATGAATTTGATTCAATGTTATATCTAAAATGTAGAACAACAGAATAAATTTCTTTCCAGAAAATACCTTCAGTATTTTGAATTCTGTAGCCAGTGCCTCCTTTTTATCGGATGCATTTGGCCTATCATATTAAAGTTACTAACACAAGAAAGACATTTGTATTTTAGAAAAATAAAAAGTAAAACTTTCCAGATGCTGCCTTTTGGTTTCTCTTCTGCCTTAGACCTTCTGAGACACATATGATGTGGTATGCTTGGTTTGTATTTTTCCATGCTTCCTTTCTGACCCTATCTGTGATGTGATTAGAGAGGAGATCAGAGCTGTGCATTTGAAGATAACCATGAAGAATAAATTGACTATCATTCAAAGGCCTGCAGCTTTTGTAGCACAGTGATGTGTGTATTAATTTTTCTCTTTCAGCATTTGTGTCAGATACCGTTTTGAACGTCCCAGTGCAATAATTCAACAGTAAGCTCCCTTTGGCAGCGGCCTGGATTCCCCAGCTCTCCTCCAAGTGCCCAGCTCATCCCCAGGCTGCTTTGCCAGGCTCATGCCTCCAGCCGGCACCGGCTGGGGATGCCTCTCGCTGCGGCGCGGAGCAGCCACGGCTAAGCTTGGTCTAGACTTCTGCAAGAGAGAATTGCTTCTTGCCGAGTTTGTTTGTCCCTTCTGTAATGTTGCGTAAATTTAGAGGTAAGAAAATTGCTCAGCGGCGTTGCCGCCTTGGTCGCCACATGCATGCCAACAGCATTGCCGTAAAAGCGGGCTTTTACCCTTAGACCCGCTTGAGATCGCCACTTGCTCCCGAAAAGCTTTAGCTTTTGCTGGCTGGTCTCAACATATGTTGGATCTAGCTGGAGGCACCAAGCCAGGGAGCGTGGCCAGGCCGGGCAGCAGCATCGCTCATCTCGTGGGCAGCAGAAGATGACATCAGGAAGCCCCTGAAGATGTGAGCAGCTTGACTCGGCTAACGTCTGAGTGGTGGTCTGGCCTCGGCACCCAGGCTGCTGCGGCGCGGGGGACACCAAGGTGATGGGTGAGCCCAGATGGTGCAACGCGAGGGCTTTGATGCCAACATGAGGGAGGGGAGCGCAGCATGGGAGGCATCGCTGGCCATTTTCCCAGAGTTCAAGAATCTGACTCAGGGAAAATTAGGAGTTTAAAAACAAGTATTGCGGGGGCTGCAGGTCTGCTAGAGCTGCTCGGGCAGGAGCGGTTCAGCGAGGAGGCACACTGCAGGAGGCTGTGCAGACACCGCTCCTCCCCATCACTCTTAGTAGGACAAGCTGTTGACTTTGAAAAAAGGCAGACGGAGCCCAGGACAAATTATATAACTTTCTTTTTCATCAGCCTGTTCCCCTGACTTCTCCTTGCAGGTTAATTGACTCCATTTGTGTGTCAAGGCCACTTACAGCTTTTTTCTATAAATGACTCCTGCCTTGTCTGATGGCACAATTAAATGTCTGAATTGTTTCTAAACCAAAAAAACCCAGAAACTTTTCTAAGCAGTGGATGTTGTGGAAGGATGGGATCCTTCCTGAATGGTTACTCATGAGTTTCTGTTGCCAGCTTTCCTCTGGTTCACTTTGTGGGAAGGGGACGGGGGCTTGCAAGGGATGCTTTCGTCGGAGCTGTGGGAAGGGCTGAGCCTTGGCTGCTTGGAGACACCAGCTCCACTTGGGAGAAGCATCCCCTGCAGGGAGGGTTGGGGACGGGAGTCCCACACTAGCACCGAAATTCAAGGGTAGCCCATTAACAAGAGACTTTAAATTGTGTTTCAAGGCCAAACAGCATCCTTGGGCCAGGGATGTGGGATTTTACCTGGGGCCCAATTCTAGAAGTCACAGGAGTAGCTGCTGGAAACCGTTTTATAGATGAAGTTGGATTAAAGGATCTGAGCAAACTGTACACGATACTGTATTTATGGCATGTGTCATTTGGAAATATTACAGCACCTAGCCTATCTATCTTCCTCTCCACTGGGGCACATTTGTGCAGGAAAGCCAAGTTTAATAAAAAATCTCCATTTAGCTCTTTGGCTGTTGAAGCTTCAGTGGGAAACATGGGGGGGGGGGGATCTATTTTTCAAGGCTTGCTCCATATTCAGATGGGCCTCTGTGGTCCAAAGCCAGTTTTTATTCAATCTGGACTTAGTGCTGGATAAATAGGTCACTTTGATCTATTTATTATGAGAAAAAGGAGACCGGAGAAAGAAATGTTTGGCTCATCCCCAATGAGTTGTGGATTTAAAATATCCTCTCCAGCCCTTCCCAGGAGGGGTTGCGTCAGAGCGTGGGGCAGCATGAAGTATAGCCTGTACCCTCTTGCTTTTTCTCCGAGCTGTTACTGCAGATGATGGACCAATGCACCTCTTCCAGCCCAAGTGGGACCCTGCCTCAAGTACATCTCCGAAATGGCAGCACATGCCGAAAAAGAATCCCTGTGAACAGCCTGAGAGGCCTCTGGGATGTCTGTGGGCAGGGGACCTGAACAGAGACAGAAAGAGCCACAGCCTGAAGGCCATGGGAATGGGCCTGGAGAAGCAGGGGCCCAGCCAGGCTTGGCTCAGCTGGAAGATGTTTGCTGCAAATGCCTTCGCCCTTTCCTCCTTGTACCTGGGATATGGAGAAGGCTGAGGTACTCAACAACATTTTTGCCTCAGTCTTCACCAGCAAGTGCTCCAGCCACACCGTCCAAGTCGCAGAAGGCAAAGGCAGGGAGTGGGAGAATGAAGAATCACCCACTGTAGAAGAGCAGGTTTGAGACCATCTAAGGAACCTGAAGGTGCATAAGTCCATGGGACCTGATGAGATACATCCGTGGGTCCCAAGGGAACTCATGGATGAAGTTGCTAAGCCACGATCCATCATATTTGAGAAGTCGTGGCAGTCCAGTGAAGATCCCACTGACTAGAGAAGGGGAAACATAACCCCCATTTTTAAAAGGAGAAAAAAAGGAGGCCCTGGGGAACTACAGGCCAGCCAGTCTTACCTCTGTGCCCCACAAGATCATGGAGCAGATCCTCCTGCAAACTATGTTAAGGCACATGGAAAATAAGGAGGTGACTGGTGACAGCCAACCTGGCTTCACTAAGGGCAAATTGTGCCTGACAAAACTGGTGGCCTTCTATGATGGGGTTACAGCATTGGTGGATAAGGGAAGAGCAACTGATATCATCTACCTGGACTTGTGCAAAGCATTTGTCACTGTCCTGCATGACATCCTTGTCTCTAAATTGGAGAAACGTGGATTTGATGGATGGACCACTCAGTGAATAAGGAATTGGCTGGATGGTGACCTTCAAAGAGTTGTGGTCAACAGCTCGATGTCCAAGTGGAGAGCAGTAATGATTGGCATTCCTTGGGTCAGTATTGGGACCGGCACTGTTTAACATCTTTGTCAGCGACATGGACCCTGGGATTGAGTGCACCCTCAGCAAGTTTGCCGACAACACCAAACTGTGTGGTGCGGTTGACGCTGGAGGGAAGGGATGCCATCCAGAGGGACCTTGACAGGCTTGAGAGGTGGGCCTGTGCAAACCTCATGAAATTCACCAAGGCCCAATGCAAGGTCCTGCACATGGGTCAGGGCAATCCCAAGCACAAATACAGGCTGGGCAGAGAATGGATTGAGAGCAGCCCTGCGGAGAAGGACCTGGAAGTGCTGGCTGATGAGAAGCTCAACATGACCTGGCAATGTGTGCTTGCAGCCCAGAAAGCCAACCGTATCCTGGGCTGCATCAAAAGAAGCGTGACCAGCAGGTCGTGGGAGGTGACTGTCCCCCTCTACTCTGCTCTCATGAGATCCCACCTGGAGTACTGCCTTCAGCTCTGGGGCCTCAACATAAGAAGGACATGGACCTTTTGAAGCAGGTCCAGAGGAAGGCCACGAAGATGATCAGGGGGCTGGAGCACCTCTCCTGTGAAGACGAGCTGAGAGAGTTGGGGTTGTTCAGCCTGGAGAAGAGAAGGCGCCGGGGACACCTTATAGCAGCCTGCCAGTACTTAAAGGGGCCTACAGGAAAGATGGGGAGGGACTTTTTACAAAGGCATGTAGTGATGGGACAAGGGGTAATGGCTTTAAACTGAGAGAGGGTAGATTTAGGTTAGATGTAAGGAAGAAGTTCTTCACTGTGAGGGTGGTGAGGCACTGGGACAGGTTGCCCAGAGAGGCTGTGGATGCCCCATCCCTGGCAGTGTTCAAGGTCAGGTTGGATGGGGCTTTGAGCAACCTGGTCTAGTGGAAGGTGTCCCTGTCCATGGCAGGGGGGTTGGAACTAGGTGATCTTTAAGGTTCCTTCCAACCCAAACCATTCTATGATTCTGTGATTTTTCAGGGTGGCTCTGCCAATCTGTTTAGCAGCCGTGTGCTCCATCCTCTCCAGGCTGTTCCCACTGCCCTTGCCCTGATCCTAAGGGGTAAATCCAGCCCCGAGGTGATGGCACTGCAACACCCATGCTGGCTGCCGCAGTGAGGATCACTGCAGCTGGGCGGGAGGCCGTGGTACAACGCTGCTGCACCATTTATCTCTTTGCAGCTGCAGCTGGGTTTTGCAGAGGTATTTCTGCTTTGCTTCATGGTGCATGTAAATTATTTGCTTGTAAATGTTATCTGCGCCTTCCCAAGGGAGCTGCTGCCTTCATCCCCTCTGCAGCCATCGTGTGCTCAAAGCCTGTGTTTATAATCGATGCGGCTTCTGCTTTAATGCTTTATGCCACCGTAATTCAGCTGATCTCCGTGGGAGACTTTCTGCTGCAGCTCCTGTATGTCCTGCACGCACCGTGGCAGCCGGCGGAGGGCTTCGTGGCCGTGTCCCTGGTGGTGTCCCCGCTCACCCCACAGCCCCGACAGCCCTCTGTCTTGCCCCCACGCATACAGTGTGGAGGCACCCGGGTGCCTGGAAGGGCTCCCACTGGTTAGCAGCTCTGTGTGGTCACACTGGCGTGTCAAGGGGTGCTGGGTGGTGTTTTGGGGTGCATGTGTCTGCGCCAAAGCAAAGGTGCTTGTGAGTACTTTACAAAGCTTCTGGAAAACTCCTGTTGAATAAAAATACTGTTTGCTTTTCCCTGCAGAAACACAAGCCTGAATCAAAGTCACCAGCCATCTCGCCCTGCAGGGTGAGCCTGCCCGAGGGTCACACTCCACCATGCCAGTAAGGAGACACAGAACGTCGCCCATTAAACCAGCAGTGTTCTCAGAGCCGGTGTGCAGCAGCACCAGGGTGGGGGTAATGCAAAGGTAAGTCTGTGTATTTGCTGGGGTGCAGGCTGCTGGCGGCCACCCCAGCCCCGTGACGTCGGGGTGTGCAGGAGCAGCTGGTGCTGGCTCAGCAGCTCCCCTGCTCCGAGCATCCTTGGGGGTTTTAGGAGCTGGGTGTGCTCAATCCTGCTCCCCCGGCCCCGTCGTGCCCCGCAGCAGGGGCTTTGGGCAGGCAGGTGCAGGCAGGGCCCCAGCAGCGCCGGCAGCGGGAGGACAGGGGTGACGCGGGGAGGTGGGAATTCACATGCGATGATGCTACTTGTGCTATTGCGTAAATCAAGGGGATTTTGGAGAGGGTAACGAGGGCAACTGGGGGCTCTAGGCTCGGCAGGATGAGGCCTTGGAAGACTTTTTAATTCCCCACGTCGCGCAGTCCAAGGGTGGGGGCTATGGCTGGATTTGGGCCAGCGAGTTTGGGCAGAGGGTGGCCTGTGCTGGAGAGGGAGGTGGGCTGCAGTTCCCCCCGCGAGGCTCTCGCCCCGCTGCTAGCTTTGCTCAATTATGGGAAATCCTTTAAGCTTTCGCATTAGTGCTGTATTTAGGTCTGCACTGTATTAGGGCTTGGCATGGGGAGCAGAGTCAGATTTCTCACTTAATAAAGAATGTTTTAAAGGCATTTGTTATCGTGGGCCCGGCGCCGTGAGCCAGGATGCTGGGATGAGCGGGCTGGGTGCCGTTGGAGGTGAGGGTGCTGGGCTGGCTCCGCAACCTGCCCCGCTTGGCCATGGCCAGGTCCCATCTCCGCCTGCCTGTACCCTGCCTGTACCCTGCCTGTACCCTGCCTGCACAGCTCCCGCACCCACTTGCTGCCAGGACAGAGGGACCTGGTCTGCCCCGATTACCCACCCGGCCAGGGGTGCACAGGGGGTTGTGCATCCCAGGGCTGCAGCCGGTGACCTCCCAGCCCGTCTGCATCGGCAGAGCCGCTGGCAGAGCCCAGCCGCCCTCCCGCAAGGCTCCGGGGCTGCCGTGCTGGCGGGAGGCCCATCCTGCTGGCAGTAAATGTGTCATCGGATGGTGATGAGGGATAATGAGTCACGAACGCCCACCGCCAGCCAGCCAGCCAGCCTGGCCGGTCCTGGCGCAGGGCTGCAGCGTGCAGGCAGGAGTGGGGAGAGAAGATCTGCTCCAGCCCGAGCTGCCTCGCTTCTCTGCCTCTCCCCACCTCCAGCCTCATCGACCTGCATCTTCCACAGGACACCAAACGATGGAGCATCCCTCTGGCAGTGCTCGCCTGGGGCTGGGGTGACAGCTCTGCTCCCCTGGTCCAGTGTGGGGATGTGGTGGTCCCCCCCGTACCCCTCCTCGCAGGTGCCTGTCACTGCCACAGCTCTGCCCACCGCTGTCGGACAGCTTGGTGAGGATGGGGCTGGGGGGCTGCCTCCCCAAACGTGTGTCCTCCAGACTGCAAGTAGCTGAAGCTGGGGCTGGACCAGCTCAGGGTGTGCTGGCAGGAGCGGGAAGAGCCTCCAGAATCCCCTTTTCAATGTGGGTTTTTCCTTTAATCTGGTAGTCATTGAGGCAACAGAGTATTAGAACCAGATTTTGAGCTGCTGCTGGTGGTGTCTGTGGCAAACATCCCATGCTCTTGCGGAGGGCAAAGCCCAGCCTTTGGCTTGTGTTAGTGGGCGGCTGAGGAGCCCTCAAGTGCCTTCTCTCCCCGCTCTGCCCCACGAGCGGCACTTCGGCACTTTGCTCCTTGTCTCCTAACTCCGACCCATGCAGCCCCACGAGGGCCCCGGCACAAACAAAGCCAGGCTTTTTCACCAGACCGTGGCTGTTGCAAGAAGGACAGGAGAAAGTTGTGTTGTGGCTCAAGCGATGTGCCCTGGACAAGGCCAGTGTGAGGGCACGTGGCAGCCCCACGGCCAGGAGCTCTGTTAGCCACCCTCCCTCTTCCCCTTCCCTCCAGACCTGCCGAGTGAGCAGGAAAAGCAAAGTTTTGTGGGATCCTCGCAGATCTGGCACTGAACTACCCCCAGGAGCAAAAGCAGCCCCAGCGCATCCTCTCCCAAAACCACCGCTGGGGTCCCTGGGTAGGGCCTCAACCCCAGGCAGAAATCATCCTGATGGGGAAAGCTTTTATTTTCTTTCCATCTTTGTCTTCTCCAGGGCTGGGCTTGATTATTCCTTTCAGCAACACAAAGTGCTAGAGAGGCTCAGCAGCCAGAGATCGATTTTCTTTGCTCTCGGCGCAACTTTTCTGTGCACAGGGAAGCAGCTTTTTTTCTCCCCCTTCCCATTGTGCTGAGACTTGGCGGGTGATGCCAGGGATGGCGGCAGCCGCCTCGCCGGCGGGAGGGCAATGGGGGACCCCGCAGAGCCACGCAGCCCGGCTACGTGCCAGCCCTCGCCTGGTGCAGTGCTGATGGAGGGTGTCAAAGCCTTTCGCTCGCGGCTATTGAAGAGCAACTAGATATTGCCGAGAAAGAAAGCCCAGCTCAGCCATCAGTGTCGCTTCGAGGCGCAGTGCAGGGTGGGGACCCTCGGCTGCTGCCTCTGCTCCTGCTGTGCTGTCCCTTCTCATTCACTGCAAAGCGCTGGCTAATGGAAGATGATTTTCTTTCTAGGGAACATGCAAAAATTTGTGTCAACAGGCATAATGTACGAAGACCTCATGTTTAAGTGATTGGAACATAGTGGCAGCACAAGGTATGAAGACTTAACACAGAGGGATTCAAGACGCTTCACAATTATGCAGCCAAGCTAAAAAAAAAAAAAATTAAGAGACTTGCAGAATTTTAAGAGGATGGGGAAGAATTTGGTGTGGGACTAAATATGGGGAAAAAGATTAGAAAAGCAAAAAGCAGGAGATGAGAAAAGCCTGAGGGATGAGGCAGATGGACCAGCTCAAGGAGACCTGCCAGCCCGTGGACAAGGACTAGCCAAGGAATGAGTCTCGGCACTCTCCTCCCAGCGTCCCAAGTCCACATCCCCACACTGCAGCTGCCTCCAGGTCTGCTGTGGCACAAGACAGAGGCAAGAGCATCCTCTCGCCGGCACTGGCATAGCTGGGCTCGCTCAGGGGCTGCTGATGCTGAGATGCCCATGGATGAATGAGGCAGTGGACCCTTGGCGTGAGCGGTGTCTCCATTCGTGCAGAGCTCTGTTTGTCTGTCTGTGCAGGGACGGTGAGGCAGCTGGCTGCCTTGGAGGCCAGGAGGGAGCACTGGCCCCATCAGAGCCACGCTCGCTTTCACCAGCCAGGAGTTTGATCCTCTCCAGACGGTGTAAATTAGGAAAGTCTTTGAAATGCCGAAGCACTGCTCTGCAATACCAAACCAGCCAGCAACCCCTTGCTGCTGAAGGTAGAGATACAGCTGGAGTTTGGATCACCAGCTTTTATCCACAAAATGAACTCGAGCAAGTTCATAAACTGCAGAACAAAATAATAAAGACCGTGGGCAAATACAACAGAGACCTCTGGAGTCCTCCCCAGCACAGGGAGCCCCAGCGAGGCTGTCGATGGCCCCCGCTGCTTCTGATCCTGTCTGGCAAATATTAATTCTGTTTTCTTCAAGTTGAGAAATTAACTGCTTTGCAACTCCATCCAATTTGAATACTCTAATTAAGCAGTGTCGGTGTTTTTCTCCTCCAAGGACCTTCCCCGGCCAAGCACTTTAACCCCTTGGCTCCCATGCGGGGCTCCTGGAGCAGCCAGTCTCTGAGGGCTGGTGGTTCAGCTCCCTTGGATGACAATGACGGATGCCGCATGTTATCCAGGCTGCAGCTTTCTGGGGTGTTGCGAAGACCCTCACCAGTGCCTGGACTGCCTCCAAGCGGCCAGGTGTCATTTCCAGGGGAGCTGACAGGCTCTGGCACAGAGGGACACGCAGCTTTGTTCCGTCGGCCTTCCTTGCCAGGAAGGCTGATAAAGTGTCTCGTAATGAGCTCGCCGTGTTCTCGCTTCGCAGGCAGTTTTGTTTGTTAGCTTTTTCAGGTGCAGTCTGGGGAGAAGCTCTGCCTGGCTGGCTGTTGCTCGCAGCTCTGCCGATGCACTTTTCTGCCAAAGGAAAGCCTTCTCCTCCGGCCTCAGGTTGATCTCCTCCAGCAGCATCGCCACCCTCCTGAGAGCCACGTGCAGCGTGGCTGTTTGGGGATGTGTGCGTGGCACGGGGACTCTCCAGTGACATTGCTGTGTATACGCATCCTCAGCTGTGGCTGGGGAAAAGCGATGGATGGCAAAGCCAGTGCCATAAGCATGGGGAAGAGGGCCATGCCATGTGGATGTGCCACCCCGCAGCAGTTGGTGATGGTGGCATTGCACACCTGGGAAACGTAGCTCCCATGTGTCGTGAGTGCTGCCAGGACCCAGTTTTGGTGTGTGTGTGTGCATCCCATCCCAGACAGGAGGGGTGCTCCAAGTTGCCCCGGGAAAGAGGCACCAGTATTTCAGCAGAAACATCCCCATGTCATCAAACCAAGGCACCCAGGTCCTGCCGGCAAGGCAAGGCGCTCAGGCGTCTCGGTGACACTGCCTGTCCCAGGGCTGGCGATGAGACCACACGGTGGTTGTAATGTTCTCAGGTCATCGCACAACCTGGCAGCTCCCGCCCAGGGATTCAGCATGCTTTAATGAGCTCAGCGCTGGAGTCTGCACAGAGAAATTAACCATTCGGGATAATACTTGTCACTTTGCTACGAGGAAACTGTCAAGTGAAAAGTAATTTATTATAAAGAAGAAAGAAATGTTTTTGCATATTAAAATCGACATCATATTAAAGTACTTTCTCAATACCCCATTTGGGTTGAATTTTATGTTTTCTCTCTCTCTTTCTCTCCAATGGGAGTAAAGCAGAGGGTTTTGCTCTAATTAATTGTTGGCTGCTTCATTTTGCTAGCGCATTTCATGCACAAGTTTGCACATTTCTGTAGCATTAAATTGCAAATGCTGCAGGAATATGATAAAAAAAGGAAAACCCATGGAATTTTAAAAGCGAATGGAAACTTTTCTGTTAGACATCAGTTTAAAATTGCTTTATTTTCAAAAAGCTTAAAAATATATCTTGACAGTGTATTTACCTTCTCCCCTCCTTTCTTCTCATTTGGGGTTTAAAGCAACAGGTTTCGTTTATGTGTTCACTGTTGTCTTCTGAGCCTTAAGGAGCTGTATTTTCAGTTTTACTCTACTACAATGTTGGCTAGAAACTTTAAAATATGTATGTATGTATATTTCTAGGGAGAGGCTGTCACATGTGCTGGTGATTTGACAAGGTCAAGCCTGAGGACAGCCCCATCCCCTCAGCTTTGCAGAAATTCATGGAAGCGGGTATCCAAGGAGAGCATGCCGTGCTGGCATCATGTCATGTGCTTGGAGGACAGGCCACTTTTTGGGAGCCATGGAGCTGTGGCTCGGCACAATCCCAACACAGATACGGTGAGCAATAGCTGGAGGCGCTTCCCAGGCACTGCGGTACGGATTATATTAGCTCGGACCGTGAAGGGCAGTGAGGAGATAGCTCGATGACTGGAGAAAATAGGAAGAGGAGTGACCCATGAAACCAGCTTTCTGGCTGCACCACCAGTGTCCTCACACGGAGCGGTGACTCGTCACCACCTGGAGACCCGCTTGCCGGCCCTGGTGCAGGATGCTGATCGTGCAGGCAGGAGGTGCAGCATCAGAGGGGATAGCCAGGAGAGAGGGCTGGTGCGGAGGCGAGGGGCTGCAGGCTGTGAGTGTGGCAGGATGTAGCGACAGCATCTTCCCCTGCGGTGCTGCTCATCAGCAACAACCAGCTCCTGCGCCAAGCTTTTCTAAATGGCTGGTGATCTGGTACCATGCCTGGGGACCAAAGAGAGATGCTTCTCCTCCCAGAAATCCCAATAAACTCCTTGTATCAATTATAATTCAGTGCAGCCCCACTTCTGCCGCCGAATCAGTAATTGCTTTGGAAAATGATCTTTACCTTTTTTTAAGTGCCAGCATGTCTTTTGTTGCTACTAAAGTAATGGCTAAAAGCTGACGGATGGCATAAAATGAGAAATTTCTGAGAAAGGTCCTCAGAATTTGCCTCTGAGTCATCTCTAGGTTGGCAGGAAAAGCTGGCAAAGAAGAAAAGTATCTCTGCAGGTCGTACTGCCTGAAATAGCCCAAGAATTAGGTGCCTGGGCCAGGTGAACACATCCAACCCCTAAGACATATTTCACCATAATCTGATGGAGCTGAAATCAAAAACCATCATTACGGTTACGCGACTGGTATGACAGGACCTCCTCGAAAGAGCCGCATGTGAGAGCAGCCCCCAGTGCTCTGGCAGCCATACGAGCCCCGAGCAGCCAGTCCCTTCCCTGCAGCTAACATGCTGAACACCATAAGGCACAATAAGTGGATTAGCAAAACCACTGGAAGAGGCGGAGAAGAAACGACACTAGGTCTTAAGCTGGTTTTGCATGTATTTGCGCAAATGATGTGCCCAGCTAGACGGTAACTTAGGTGAAATCCAGGCCATCCCTGCTGCGTATCTACCCAGCCGCCTTCGCTCGGCAGCCTGCTGCAGGCTTCCTGGCAGAGAAGAGCCTGGTTTATAGCTCGGGCAGACACAATGAGTCAGAGCAGCGAGCGGGTCGATAATGACAGCACGGACAGCCTGCAACAGGCAGCCGGGCAGCGTCCACGCCGTGGCTGGGGTGGGGAGGCTTTGGCTGGTGGGGAGGTGGTGCAGTCCCGCGCTGGCAGCCATGGGAGATGCTCTGGACTCCTCACTCCCTCCAGAGCTTGGGGATGCTCCTCCGTCACCTCTTGGGGCTGGCTCTGCAGGGCAGGGTGCTGCCTGCCCTCCCTCCTGCCTCCCTGTTGGACACAGCACCAGGCAGGATCCATCTCTCATGTCGGTGAGGTGGGGATTGCAATTATTCCTGGCCTTTGCTTGTGCCATCTGTCTGTTCCCTGAACATCCCTGCAGGATCTGTGTCTTAGCAGGTTAATTTAATAAGAGCCTGCGTTATTGTTGCTGGCTGCAGGCATGGCATAGAGCAGCTGAGCCCACCAACAGCACAGAGCTGCTCTGGTAGCATCAAACCCTGCCCAGATGCTCATTTGGGAGGTTTGTTTTGCTGAGAGAGGGCAAACCCTCCTGGGGCAGCTCCGAGGTCCGAGACTGGCGCCTTTCTGTTTGGCAGGAGCGGGGAGAAAGTGGCAGCAGAGATTAGATCAGGCCTTTGACCCAGGATGCGCCACACCTCACCGGGACGGAGATGGTGATAGCAAGGGAGTGGCAGAGCAGTGGTATCGGCAGGACGTGCCCTGCGTGGCTGGCTCAAGGCTTGGCCATTTATGGCAGAAGCAGCTATTCCCATCTGGAGTTTCAAAACCTTTTACATCACCGGTTATTTTTGTGGCTCCACGTACGTGGTAGAGTACAAGGCGGTGAAAGAGCTGTGCAAACTGTTTAATGAAGGGAACGACTTGTCTTAAGGATAATGAACAATTGGGTGCACTTTGAGACCAGCCTTTTTTTTTTTTTTTCAGCTGTAGACACGTATAGCCAAGTACAAAGTGCTGTGAGTTGGGAAATAAACCTCCGGGAATCCAAATTGATATTGATTAAGCACCTGGAGGAAAAAAATCCAGGTTCCCTATCCTGCGCCCACCTGCTTGGGCTGTCCACTCAGCCCAAGAGTGAGGCATTGTTGGTTAAGTCAAACTGCACAAAAATGTATTTGTTTTTTCTTCCGCTTGCCCCATCGCTGTGCTCTTTGCCCCGATTCCTCTCCCTTAGTCATTTCTCCACTCATCGCAAACATAATGGACCGGCAGTACCACAAAGACATGCGCATAATGAACCTAAGTGACTGTGTAATCTCATTATTGTCACCCTCATCCTCCCTTGCCCCTTTTCTCCCTCCCCCCCCATTTGTCACTGTTGCTGATTGTGTCATGGTTAAAATTAGATGGGAAGCTCCTCTGCGAGCACCTTCATCTTTCCTTTATCCTGAGCACCTTGAGTGCATTAGGTACTTTGCAACTGCTCATGATTTATAATAGGGTTGAAATAGGAGGCAGCCTGTTTTAATGCTCACCTTTCTACATTTTTGAGCTGATTCACCAGCCACGTGAATGTCTTCCATCCAGGCATGTCTACCTCATGCCAACAATTCACTTGACAAAACAATTTTGGAGGCAATGGCAAAGGAAAGAGAGGGGTTATTGCTTACATGCAATAAAGAAGAGTGACTCAAATTTGGTGTAACTTATGTAAGATTTGTTCTGGTGGCTAGAAGTCCTCACTGAGCTTTCCCCATAACGGACATATTCTCTTTATGGAAAGAAAGTGAATAAAATAATGCTATTTGCAAAAACAACCACAAGCAGAGCCACCTCTACCATACCTTATATGCGTCTTTGGATGATGCTTAGCCTTGGCCAGGCACCTCTCTAGGACCTGCTGGAAGCACAGGACAGACACAAGATGGACACACGGCAGTGTCTGCCTCAGACTTTCAATCAAACAGGTAATGCACACAGGGAAGGGACAAATCCTGCATCTGATCTGTCTGCTGCAGTTCTGCAGACCATGAGAAGCAGCATTCTGGTGCCCAGAAACAAATGTGGTTATATTAGAGGGCAGCTTCTCCTATGGGCGGGAATGCTTTGTGCAAACTATCAAGCCAGTGACTGAGGGATTTTATTGTTTTAGAAAGAAGACAGCTGTTTATTCTTCTTAGTTACTTCCTCTTAACAACGAGGGAAATTCATTGATGGGGGAAACGCCAGGGCTAATTCCAAAAGTGCCCGGGGATGCATTTGGGTGGGCTAGAACGCCGAGCGAGGCGGCCACCGCTCCACCACGCCGGCAGCTTGGCGGCTTCTGCTCCCGTGTTCGGTCCCTTGCTGACACCTGCTGTCGGCCGGCTGGACTGATGAAGCCGCCCAAGCGACCGAGCATCCCGGAGCCACCACACACTGGTTTGTTGTTTGGGAGAGTCAGTGCCGGTTCTGGCAGGCTTTTTGTGCGACAAGGGCTCTGAGGGAAAGAAAACAGGAGGAAAAAGCAAAACCTCTGTGGAAGTACGTGACAGCCACGCAGCGAGATCTGGCTCTTTTGCTGCGGCCGGGAAGGTGTAAGGATACAGGACAAAGCTTGTAAGTAGAGGTAACATCTTTTATAAGCCCGCTTTATCAGCAGCACGCTTTTAGGCACGTAAAATCGCGATGACGGCGTACTTTCTCTCTCCACCCTCCCTGCCACTCACCGACTGTGCCACAGGCCGTCTCCCTTTCCCCACAGGCCTGCGCCCTGCCTTGCCCCCGCCGCACCGCCAGCCCTTCAGCCCTTCCTCCACACCACCACCACCAGCCCTTCCCTTCCTTCCTCCACATCACCAAACCCAGCAGGTCTCTTCCCGGCCGGCAGCCGAGAGATGAGTTTTTCTCAAGTTAGTGAGAGCCGAGCAGGACTTGGCCAAGGCGCTCCTCAAGAAAACCGCCTTTTTATGTAACTTGTGCCGTGATTAAGAACGATTTCTGTGCTGGAAGGCTCCAGTAAGGCGCCGGTGCCCGGGAGCAGCTCGGCCTCACAGCGGGCGGCCGGCGGCTGAACCGGGCCCGATCGGCCGCGGGGCCTGCGCTCACCCCGCGGGGTCGTCCGGCTCTCCGGGGCCCGGCGTGAGGGGACACCGGGGATGCAAGGCGTGTGTGGCCGCACGGCTCGGGGACCGCCCGCCCGCCTACCGTCTCCCTCACC